>NC_068447.1:30015415-30315415 GCF_023373465.1 Oncorhynchus keta
GGGAATGAAGAGGCACTGCTTGGCTGCAGCTCAGATGGACTGGGGTCACACAACTGTGGACATTCTGAGGATGCAGCAGTGATATGTGAGGGGCAGTCAGGTAAGTGTGGGGTTGAATCTTCTCAAAAGATTTATCTAAACTACCAACACCAGCCAGGGGCTTGTGTAATGCTACCATGTTTCCTCTCTCTCTCTCTCTCTCTCTCTCTCTCTCTCTCTCTCTCTCTCTCTCTCTCTCTCTCTCCTCCTCCTCCTCTCTCCCTTTCTTTCTCTCTCCCTCTCTCCCTCTCTCTCGCTCTCTCAGGTCCATCCCCTTCAGATTTCCATTGTGAGTAATTTCAAAATTATTCCCCAGACATCAATTCAACGTATATTCCACATTGGTTCTACGTAGAATCATTGTAATGATGTGGAAACAATGTTGATTTAAACAGTGCATTCCCAGTAGGCCTTTATGTTTCAATTCCAGAAAACCTCACTATATGCAAAGAAATTATAGTCACATCAGATATCTTGTATATTCACACGTCCTGAGAAGAAACCCGTTACTGCAAGGGCATATCGACAGACTTTTCACCTAGTCAACTCAGGAATGCAAACCACAAACGCTATTACCCACTTGGCTACCTACCGCCTTTAACCTTTGACAATGGTAGATGATGTCTGTCTCTCCAGCAGTAGTTGAAGAGGAAAGATTCATATCAAATTTATTGGTCACATACACGTGTTTAGCAGGCTGCTCAGCAAGGAAGAAGCCACTGCTCCAAAACCGCAATAAAAAATCCAGACTACGGTTTGCAACTGCACATGGGGATAAAGATTGTACTTTTTGGAGAAATGTCCTCTGTTCTGATGAAACAAAAATAGAACTGTTTGGCCATAATGACCATCATTATGTTTGGAGGAAAAAGGGGAGGCTTGCAAGCCGAAGAACACCATCCCAACCGTGAAGTACGGGGGTGGCAGCATCATGTTGTGGGGGTGCTTTGTTGCAGGAGGGACTGGTGCACTTCACAAAATAGATGTTATAATGAGGCAGGAAAATGATGTGGATATATTGACGCAACATCTCAAGACATCAGTCAGGAAGTTAAAGCTTGGCTGCAAATGGATCTTCCAAATGGACAATGACCCAAAAATACTTCCAAAGTTGTGGCAAAATGGCTCAAGGACAACAAAGTCAAGGTATTGGAGTGGCTATCACAAAGCCCTGACCTCAATCCTATAGAAAATTTGTGAGCAGAACTGAAAAAGTGTGTGCGAGCAAGGAGGCCTACAAACCTGACTCAGTTACACCAGCTCTGCCAGGAGGAATGTGCCAAAATTCACCCAACTTATTGTGGGAAGCTTGTGGAAGGCTACCTGAAATGTTTGACCCAAGTTAAACAATTTAAAGGCAATGCTAACCAATAAGAATTGAGTGTGTGTAAACTAATGACTCATTGGGAATGTGGTGAAAGAAATGAAAGCTGAAATAAACCGTTCTCTCTACTACTTATCTGGCATTTCACACTCTTAAAATAAAGTGGTGATCCTAACTGACCTAAGACATCTAATCTTTACTAGGATTAAATGTCAGGAATTGTGAAAAACTGAGTTTAAATGTATAGTGGGGCAAAAAAGTATTTAGTCAGCCACCAATTGTGCAAGTTCTCCCACTTAAAAAGATGAGAGAGGCCTGTAATTTTCATCATAGGTACACTTCAACTATGACAGACAAAATGAGTGGAAAAAAATCCAGAAAATCACATTGTAGGATTTGAAATGTATTTATTTGCAAATTATGGTGGAAAATAAGTAATTGGTCAATGACAAAAGTTTATCTCAATAATTTGTTATACACCCGTTGTTGGCAATGAAAGAGGTCAAATGTTTTCTGTAAGTCTTCACAAGGTTTTCACACACTGTTGCTGGTATTTTGGCCCATTCCTCCATGCAGATCTCCTCTAGAGCAGTGATGTTTTGGGGCTGTTGCTGGGCAACACGGACTTTCAACTCCCTCCAAAGATTTTCTATGGGGTTGAGATCTGGAGACTGGCTAGGCCACTCCAGGACCTTGAAATGCTTCTTACGAAGCCACTCCTTCGTTGCCCGGGCGGTGTGTTTGGGATCATTGTCATGCTGAAAGACCCAGCCATGTTTCATCTTCAATGCCCTTGCTGATGGAAGGAGGTTTTCACTCAAAATCTCATGATACATGGCCCCATTCATTCTTTCCTTTTCACGAATCAGTCGTCCTGGTCCCTTTGCAGAAAAACAGCCCCAAAACATGATGTTTCCACCCCCATGCTTCACAGTCGGTATGGTTGTCTTTGGATGCAACTCAGCATTCTTTGTCCTCCAACACGACGAGTTGAATTTTTACCAAAAAGTTATATTTTGGTTTCATCTGACCATATGACATTCTCCCAATCTTCTTCTGGATCATCCAAATGCTCTCTAACAAACTTCAGATGGGCCTGGACATGTACTGGCTTAAGCAGGGGGACACGTCTGGCACTGCAGGATTTGAGTCCCTGGCGGTGTAGTGTGTTACTGATGGTAGGCTTTGTTACTTTGGTCCCAGCTCTCTGCAGGTCATTCACTAGGTCCCCCCATGTTGTTCTGGCATTTTTGCTCACCGTTCTTGTGATCATTTTGACCCCATGGGGTGAGATCTTGCGTGGAGCCCCAGATCGAGGGAGATTATCAGTGGTCTTGTATGTCTTCCATTTCCTAATTATTGCTCCCACAGTTGATTTCTTCAAACCAAGCTGCTAACTTGCAGATTCAGTCTTCCCAGCCTGGTGCAGGTCTACAATATTGTTTCTGGTGTCCTTTGACAGCTCTTTGGTCTTGGCCTTAGTGGAGTTTGGAGTGTGACTGTTTGAGGTTGTTGACAGGTGTCTTTTATATTGATAACAAGTTCAAACAGGTGTCATTAATACAGGTAACGAGTGGAGGACAGAGGAGCCTCTTAAAGAAGAAGTTACAGGTCTGTGAGAGCCAGAAATCCTGCTTGTTTGTAGGTGACCAAATCCTAATTTTCCACCATAATTTGCAAATAAATTCATTAAAAATCCTACAATGTGATTTTCTGGATTTTTTTCTTCTAATTTTGTCTGTCATAGTTGAAGTGTACATATGATGAAAATTACAGGCCTCTCTCATATTTTTAAGTGGGAGAACTTGCACAATTGGTGGCTGACTAAATACTTTTTTGCCCCACTGTATTTGGCTAAGGTGTATGTAAACTTCGGACTTCAACTGTATATGTCAGAGTGGCATTGGACTAAGATACAGTGACATAGTATAGAATACAGTATATACATATGAGATGGGTGATGCAATATTTACACACAATTACAGTGACTAAGATACCGTAGAATAGTACAGTTTATATATATGAGATGAGTAATGCAAGATACGGAGACATTATTTAAGTGTTTAATTTCCTTAAAGTGGCAAGTGATTTCTAATCTATGTCTATAGGCAGCCACCTTTGATGTGCTAGGCTGTTTAGCAGTCTGATGGCCTTACATTTACATTCACATTTAAGTCATTTAGCAGACGCTCTTATCCAGAGCGACTTACAAATTGGTGCATTCACCTTATGACATCCAGTAGAACAGTCACTTTACAATAGTGCATCTAAATCTTAAAGGGGGGGGGGGGTGAGAAGGATTACTTATCCTATCCTAGGTATTCCTTAAAGAGGTGGGGTTTCAGGTGTCTCCGGAAGGTGGTGATTGACTCCGCTGTCCTGGCGTCGTGAGGGGGTTTGTTCCACCATTGGGGATCCAGAGCAGCGAACAGTTTTGACTGGGCTGAGCGGGAACTGTACTTCCTATAATAATAATATATAATATATGCCATTTAGCAACGCTTTTTATGACTTACAGTCATGTGTTCCTCAGTGGTAGGGAGCGCCATGCTCTAGCAGGCCAGAGGTGGATGAACGCAGTGCCCTTGTTTGGGTGTAGGGCCTGATCAGAGCCTGGAGGTACTGAGGTGCCGTTCCCCTCACAGCTCCGTAGGCAAGCACCATGGTCTTGTAGCGGATGCGAGCTTCAACTGGAAGCCAGTGGAGAGAGCGGAGGAGCGGGGTGACGTGAGAGAACTTGGGAAGGTTGAACACCAGACGGGCTGCGGCGTTCTGGATGAGTTGTAGGGGTTTAAAGGCACAGGCAGGGAGCCCAGCCAACAGCGAGTTGCAGTAATCCAGACGGGAGATGACAAGTGCCTGGATTAGGACCTGCGCCGCTTCCTGTGTGAGGCAGGGTCGTACTCTGCGGATGTTGTAGAGCATGAACCTACAGGAACGGGCCACCGCCTTGATGTTAGTTGAGAACGACAGGGTGTTGTCCAGGATCACGCCAAGGTTCTTAGCGCTCTGGGAGGAGGACACAATGGAGTTGTCAACCGTGATGGCGAGATCATGGAACGGGCAGTCCTTCCCCGGGAGGAAGAGCAGCTCCGTCTTGCAGAAGGTTCAGCTTGAGGTGGTGATCCGTCATCCACACTGATATGTCTGCCAGACATGCAGAGATGCGATTCGCCGCCTGGTCATCAGAAGGGGGAAAGGAGAAGATTAATTGTGTGTCGTCTGCATAGCAATGATAGGAGAGACCATGTGAGGTTATGACAGAGCCAAGTGACTTGGTGTATAGCGAGAATAGGAGAGGGCCTAGAACAGAGCCCTGGGGGACACCAGTGGTGAGAGCGCGTGGTGAGGAGACAGATTCTCGCCACGCCACCTGGTAGGAGCGACCTGTCAGGTAGGACGCAATCCAAGCGTGGGCCGCGCCGGAGATGCCCAACTCGGAGAGGGTGGAGAGGAGGATCTGATGGTTCACAGTATCGAAGGCAGCCGATAGGTCTAGAAGGATGAGAGCAGAGGAGAGAGAGTTAGCTTTAGCAGTGCGGAGCGCCTCCGTGATACAGAGAAGAGCAGTCTCAGTTGAATGACTAGTCTTGAAACCTGACTGATTTGGATCAAGAAGGTCATTCTGAGAGAGATAGCGGGAGAGCTGGCCAAGGACGGCACGTTCAAGAGTTTTGAGAGAAAAGAAGAAGGGATACTGGTCTGTAGTTGTTGACATCGGAGGGATCGAGTGTAGGTTTTTTCAGAAGGGGTGCAACTCTCGCTCTCTTGAAGACGGAAGGGACGTAGCCAGCGGTCAGGGATGAGTTGATGAGCGAGGTGAGGTAAGGGAGAAGGTCTCCGGAAATGGTCTGGAGAAGAGAGGAGGGGATAGGGTCAAGCGGGCAGGTTGTTGGGCGGCCGGCCGTCACAAGACGCGAGATTTCATCTGGAGAGAGAGGGGAGAAAGAGGTCAGAGCACAGGGTAGGGCAGTGTGAGCAGAACCAGCGGTGCCATTTGACTTAGCAAACGAGGATCGGATGTCGTCGACCTTCTTTTCAAAATGGTTGACGAAGTCATCTGCAGAGAGGGAGGAGGGGGGGGGATTCAGGAGGGAGGAGAAGGTGGCAAAGAGCTTCCTAGGGTTAGAGGCAGATGCTTGGAATTTAGAGTGGTAGAAAATGGCTTTAGCAGCAGAGACAGAGGAGGAAAATGTAGAGAGGAGGGGGTGAAAGAATGCCAGATCCGCAGGGAGGCGAGTTTTCCTCCATTTCCGCTCGGCTGCCCGGAGCCCTGTTCTGTGAGCTCGCAATGAGTCGTCGAGCCACGGGGCGGGAGGGGAGGACCGAGCCGGCCTGGAGGATAGGGGACATAGAGAGTCCGTGAGATAGAAGCTGTTTTTCAGTCTCTTGGTCCCAGCTTTGATGCACCTGTACTGACATGGATGATTTTGGGGTGAACATGCAGTGGCTCGGGTGGTTGATGTCCTTGATGATCTTTTTGGTCTTCCTATGGCATCGGTGCTGTAAGTGTCCAGGAGGGCGGGAAGATTTCTCCCGGTAATGTGTTGGGCAGACCGCACCACCCTCTGGAGAGCTTTGCAGTTGTGGGCCGTGCCGTTGCCCTATCAGGTGGTGATACAGCCCAACAGAATGCTCTCAATTGTGCATCTGTAAAAGTTTGTGAGGGTTTTAGGTGTTAAGACAAATTTCATTAGCCTCCTGAGTTTGAAGATGCGCTGTTGCGCCTTCTTCACCACACTGTCTGTGTGGGTGGACCATTTCAGTTTGTCAGTGATGTGTATGCCGAGGAACTTGAAACTTTCCACCTTCTCCACTTCGGTCCCGTTGATGTGGATAGGGGAGTGCTCCCGCTGCTGTTTCCTGAAGTTCACGATCATCTCCTTAGTTTTGTTGACATTGAGTGAGAGGTTATTTTCCTGGCACCACACTCCCAGAGTCCTCACCTCCTTCCTGTAGGCCGTCTCATCGTTGTTAGTAGTCTAGCCTTCTACTGTTGTGTCGTCTGCAAACTTGATGATTGAGTTGTAGGAGTGCATGGACATGCAGTCATGGGTGAACAGGGAGTACAGGAGGGGGCTGAGCACGCACCTTTATGGGGCCCCAGTGATGAGGATCAGTGAAGAGGAGATGTTGTTTCCTACATTCACCACCTGGTGGCGACCCGTCAGGAAGTCCAGGACCCAGTTGCACATGGCGGGGTTCAGACCCAGGGCCTCGAGCTTGATGATGAGTTTGGAGAGTAATATAGTGTTGAATGCTGAGCTATAGTCAATGAACAGCATTCTTACTGTACATAGGTATGCCTCTTGTCCCGATGGGACAGGACAGTGTGAAGAGTGGTGGCGATTGCATCGTCTGTCAATCTATCGGGGCGGTAAGCAAATTGAAGTGGGTCTAGGGTGGCAGGTAAGGTGGAGGTGATATGATCCTTGCCAAGTCTCTTCAAGGGGCTATAATTATTTAGTTCAATTACCTTTCCTACCTTAGGTGCAGGGACAATGGTGGCCATATTGAAGCATGTAGGGACAACAGACTGGGATAGGGAGAGATATATCTGTAAACACACCAGCCAGCAGGCCTGCACTTGCTCTGAGGACACGGCTAGGAATGCCATCTGGGCCGGCAGCCTTGCAAGGGTTAACATACTTAAATGTCCTACTCATGTCGGCCATGGAGCAGGAGAGCCCACAGTCCTTGATAGCGGGCCGCATCGGTGTCACTGTATTATCCTCAAAGAATCGAAGAAGGTGTTCAGCCTATCCCGGAAGCAGGATGTCAGTGTTCCTGGTTTTCCTTTTATAATCCATGATTGTCTGTAGACCCTGCCACATACGTCTTGTGTGTGAGATGTTGAACTGGGACTCAACTTTGTCCCTATACTGACGTTTAGCCGCTTGATTGCTTTGCGGAGGGAATAACTACGCTGTTTGTATTCTGCCACATTCCCAGTCACCTTGCCATGGTTAAATGCGGTTCTTTGCACTTCCAGTTTTGCGCAAATGCTCCCTTCTATCCACAGTTTCTGGTTGGGGTAGGTTTTAATAGTCACAGTGGGTACAACATCTCCTATGCACTTCCTAATAAAATCATTCACCGTATCGTTATATGTGTCAATATTATTTTCTGACGCTACTCTGAACATATCCCAGTCCGCGTGATCAAAACAATCATGAAGCGTGGATTCCGATTGGTCAGACCAGCGTTGAATAGTCTTCACGACGGGTGCTTCCTGTTTGAGTTTCTGCCTGGAGGAGAAAGATGTAATCGTGGTCCGATTTGCCTAATGGCGGGCCGGGGAGGGCCTTATATGCACTCTGGAAGGTAGTTTAGTAATGAGAGAGTTTTAGCAGCGCGAGTACCACAATCAATATGTTGATAGAATTTCAGGAGCCTTTTCCTCAAATTTGCTTTGTTAAAATACCCAGCTACAGTAAATGCAGCCTCGGGATATGTGGTTTCCAGTTTACATAAAGTCCAGTGAAGTTCTTTGAGGGTCGTCGTTGTATCAGCTTGAGGGGGGAAGTAGACCGCTGTGACTACTATTGAGGAAAATTCTCTCGGGAGATAGTATCGTCAGCATTTGATTGTGAGATATTCTAGGTCAGGTGAACAGAAGGACTCGAGTTCATGTATGTTATCACAGTTACACCATAAGTCGTTAGTCATGAAACATATACCGCCACCCTTCTGCTTCCAGGAGAGATGTTTGTTCCTGTCGGTGCAATGTACTGAGAACAGAACTGGCTTTACAGAGTCAGATAGTATGTCTCGAGAGAGCCATGTTTCTTTGAAGCAGAGTGTGTTACAATCCCTGGTGTTTCTCTGAAAAGCAACTCTCGCCTTGAGCTCATCAACTTTATTATCCAGAGATTGGACATTAGCGAGTAAAATACTTAGGAGTGGTGGGAGGTGTGCAGAAGACCGCCTCGAGTACCTTAATTACTCTGGGGAGAGCAAACAAAGGATCTGCTCCAGGGAAGTCGTAATCCTGGTCGTAATGCTGGAAGTTCTGGTGAGTTACCGTCGCTCTAATATCCAATAGTTCTCCCCGGCTGTATGTAATGACACAAAATAATTCCTGAGCTAATAACGTAAAAAATAGTACATAAACAAACAAAATACTGCAAAGTTTCCTAAGAGCTAGTCGCGATGCTGCCATCTCCGTCGGCACCATCATAACACCATACCATACTCGTTCTCTCTCTCTCTCTCTCTCTCTCTCTCTCTCTCTCTCTCTCTCTCTCTCTCTCTCTCTCTCTATCTCTCTCTCAGGTACGTACCCTTCAGATCCAGATTCCCATTGTGAGTAATCTAAAAATGATTCCTTACTTTGTTTCAGTTGCAAAACAATGTCATAATATGTTTTTGTAAAACAAAAAGTCGGTGCCCGTTACAAGTTTCTTCCTTTCCCTTCCTCTTAACTCAAACAGCTGACTTGACAGTGCGCCTAGTTGATGGTCCCAACCGCTGCTCTGGCAGGGTGGAGGTCTACCAGGATGGGATTTGGGGGACAGTCTGTGATGATAACTGGGCTGTGCTAGATGCCCAAGTTGTATGTAGGGAGCTGAGCTGTGGACCAGCCACAGAGGCTCCTCACCAGGCTCACTTTGGTGAGGGGAGTGGCTCAATCCTATTGGATGATGTGGCGTGCATGGGAAGTGAGGGATCTTTACTGGAATGCAGCTCAGGAGGGATAGGAAACCATGACTGTGGCCATGATGAAGATGCCAGTGTAACTTGCATGATGGGTAAGTCTCAGTATACATTTACAGTAGACAAAAATAGTTTATGTTCAGATGAATTAAGGATAATTTAATACCTGTTTTTCACAATATCTCACTTTCATTGTCAATGTCCCTTCTCCATATTTTCCTATTTTCATAACCTCCAATTCAAGAACAAGAAGATGCATTTAGAAACAGTAAGATCAATTCCATACAACTATATTATACGTGTGTCATTGGGGGCAGTGTGTGATGATGACTGGGACGTGAGCACTGCTGACAGCTCCACTGTATGTGGGCAATCTTTTTATTTATTTTTTACAAGTCAGTTAAGAACAAATAATTATTTACAATGACGGCCTACCTCAGCCAAACCTGGACGACCCTGGGCCTACCTCAGCCAAACCTGGACGACCCTGGGCCTACCTCAGCCAAACCTGGACGACCCTGGGCCTACCTCAGCCAAACCTGGACGACCCTGGGCCTACCTCAGCCAAACCTGGACGACCCTGGGCCTACCTCAGCCAAACCTGGACGACCCTGGGCCTACCTCAGCCAAACCTGGACGACCCTGGGCCTACCTCAGCCAAACCTGGACGACCCTGGGCCTACCTCAGCCAAACCTGGACGACCCTGGGCCTACCTCAGCCAAACCTGGACGACCCTGGGCCTACCTCAGCCAAACCTGGACGACCCTGGGCCTACCTGAGCCAAACCTGGACGACCCTGGGCATACCTCAGCCAAACCTGGACGACCCTGGGCCTACCTCAGCCAAACCTGGACGACCCTGGGCCAATTGTGCGCCGCCGTATGGGACTTCCAATCACAGCCGGATGTGATACAGCCTGAGTTTGAACCAGGCACTGCATCTCAGTGCAAGAGATGCAGTGCCTGGTTCAAACCCAGACCGTTGCGCCACTCGGGAGCCCTTAGGATGGCACCGGATTGACCGAGTTTGGTATGGGAGGTGGTATTCCCATTCTGCTAGAAAACATGGCCTGTGTTAGAACAGAGGACTCTCTCTGACTGCCTCTTTAATGTGATAGGTCAGTCATGGTTATATGCTGTGGGATCTGAATTTATTGACAACCCTGATAAAGATGAGCAAAAATTACTGTATGAAATAAATAATTAAAATACTGAACTAAATTGTATGCTCAGAAAAATGGGGAAATTATATTATTTATACTAATAAAATTTCTTAGAGAAAGAGATTTTGTTTAACAAGTAATATTTTTTTCTCTCAAAAAGGTAGGGGTCAAAATTATTGACACCCCTGTTTTCAATACCTTTCAATGCTTCACCTTGCGAGGATAACAACACTGAACCTTTTTCTAAAAGGGTTAATGAGTTGGAGAACACATTGGGAGGGATCTTAGACCATTCCCCATACAGAATCCTTCCAGATCCTCAATATCCTTTGTCTGAGCTTATGGCCTGCCCTCTTCCATTCAAACCACAGGTTTACAATGGCTTTCAAATCCGGAGACTGAAATGTTGATTTTTGTGGCCAATTAACAATTTCTTTGTGGATTTTGATGTGTGTTTGAGATTATTGTCTTGCTGGAAGATCCACTTGCTACCAAGTTTCAGCATCCTGGTAGAGGCAACCAGGTTTTTGTCTTAAATGTACTGGTTCTGGGTAAAGTTCATGATGTCATTGACCTTAATAAGGGCCCCAGGACCAGTGGAAGCATAATAGCCCCATAACATAAAAAATACACTACCATATATTACAATAAGTCTGGACATCCTTTCTGCTCATGCAATTTCATTTCGACGCCAAACCCCACCACTGGCGTGCATATCCAAAGAGCTCTATTTTCATGTAATCCAACAAATAACAACACCTGGAGTTTGCTAAACGGCATTGGCACTTAGAACCGGTTCTTTGGTCAGATGACACGAAAATAGAGCTCTTTGGCCACACACACCAGTGGTGGGGTTTGGCGTCGAAATGAAAATGCATGAGCAGAAAGGAAGTCCAGACTTATTGTAATATATGGTAGTGTATTGTTTATGTTATGGGGCTATTATGCTTCCACTGGTCTTGGAGCCCTTGTTAAGGTCAATGGCAAATAATCCTGGAGCAATAGGAAATGTGAATTATTATGTGCATTATACTTACTTTTCATTTTTGTAGAAATTGTTAAATATTTCATAACGGCAAATCAAGTCTGAGATTTCAAAGTGGAAATTGCAAACTTCAGAAGCCTTCTTAAACCTCAAATAAACTACAAGTTCTAAATTTCCTGCACTGCAGGAAAGTTATCCTACAGCAGGATGATCAAATTAAGATCCTTTTCCATCAGTTTTCAACTCAACGACAGTCCCACACCCTGTCATCTTCACAGTTCTACCTGTCTATTACAGATGGCATTTCCAGAGTGCGTCTGGTCAACGGTCCCAACAACTGCTCTGGTAGAGTGGAGGTGTTTGACTCTGGCCAGTGGGGTACAGTGTGTGATGATGACTGGGATCAGAG
The DNA here is from genome assembly GCF_023373465.1 of Oncorhynchus keta. Classification (NCBI taxonomy): domain Eukaryota; kingdom Metazoa; phylum Chordata; class Actinopteri; order Salmoniformes; family Salmonidae; genus Oncorhynchus; species Oncorhynchus keta. Next base: position 30,026,992 of record NC_068447.1, read on the forward strand.
GGATGCTCAGGTGATGTGCAGAGAGTTGGGCTGTGGAGAAGCACTAGAGGCCTTTGGATCTGCCAGGTTTGGAAAGGGCAGTGGCTCCATCTCTCTGGATGACTTGGCCTGTTCTGGCTCTGAAGACTCTTTGCTGCAGTGTCCCCACAGTGGCCTGGGTAACCATGACTGTGGCCACCATGAAGATGCAGGAGTCACCTGCGCTGGTGAGATAAATGTTTGTGGCAGGACGTTTATACATCATTATATTGTATATGTTGGTAATAGGGCTAGTGTTACACTGTAAAAACCTAATTCTACAACAGGTATTTCTGTAGACATCCAGCCATTGAACTCCCTGTGGACTTTCCTATTCTCTTTTTGCAGTATTGGCTCGATCTAATATGGGATCTTACTTTATTAGCTGGATCAAAACCATGTATAAAAAAACCTACCACCATGTTCACTAATGATGTCCTTTAAAAAATAATTCCTTCAGTGTAGAGGAACTAGTCAAGTTTGCAGTATTTTGCCTTTGCTTTTTGCAGTGTTTATAAATCTATGGTGTATGCAAAGAAAAACAATGCAAAATTGATGAAACATGCATTCACCTCAGTATTGTTTGTTAACCCAATTGTACCTTAATAAAGCGAACAGGGATGCACCTAATTTCTAATCAAACCAATTAGTAAATGGAGTTAACAGTTATCTTTGTTTACAGGTCCTACAGAGAACAGCAGCATTTCCAGAGTGCGTCTGGTCAACGGTCCCAACAACTGCTCTGGTAGAGTAGAGGTGTTCCACTCTGGCCAGTGGGGTACAGTGTGTGATGATGACTGGGACCTGCTGGATGCCAAGGTAGTGTGTAGAGCACTGGGCTGTGGGGTGGCGCTGGAGGCCCCGGACCAGGCTCACTTTGGCCAAGGCAGAGGGGAGATCTGGCTAAAGGATGTGCAATGTTCTGGGAATGAAGGTTCACTGCTTGGTTGCAGCTCAGATGGACTGGGGTCACACAACTGTGGACATTCTGAGGATGCAGCAGCGATATGTGAGGGGCAGTCAGGTAAGTGAATGGTTGAAATTTCTCAGACAACTTATTTAAACTACCAACACCAACAAGGGGCTTGTGTAATGTTAACATTTTTTTCCTCCCTCTCTCTTTCTCTCTCTCTCAGGTCCATCCCCTTCAGATTTCCATTGTGAGTCATCTAAAAATGAATTTCCACTGGGCACAGACAATGTCTATTTCACATTGGTTCAACGTAGTTTCATTGTAATGATGTGGAAACAATGTTGATTTAAACAGTGTGTTCCCAGTGGGTCTTTACTTTATGTTTCAATTGCAGAAAACCTCACTATATGGAAAGAAATTAGAATTCACACGTCATGAGAAGAAACCCCTAACTAACATAACCAGTTTGCCTCAGTGCAGTTTGTTTTCACTTATCACCACAAATCTGAGCATTGTTTATGGTCGGTATATTTTAGGTTTGAATAAGAGATTTAGATTTACATTTGAGTCATTTAGCAGACACTCTTATCCAGAAAGACTTACAGGCGCAATTAGGGTTAATAGGGTTAATGCCTAGCTCAAGGGCACATGAACAGATTTTTCACTTAGTCGGCTCGGAGATTCAAACCAGAGACCTTTCGGTTACTGGTCCAAAGCTCTTAACTGCTAGGCTACCTGTCTCCCTTGACCTGGGTCCTGTAATTCAGCTGGCAGACAATGGCAGGTGTTGTCTGTCTCTCCAGCAATAATTGAAGGGGAAAGATTTAACACCATACGATATTCTCTCTCTCTCTCTCTCTCTCTCTCTCTCTCTCTCTCTCTCTCTCTCTCTCTCACTCTCTCACTCTCTCTCTCTTCATCTCTCAGGTCCATCCCCTTCAGATTCCCATTGTGAGTAATCAAAAAATGTTTTTTTAACTTTATGTTTCAGTTGCAAAATGAGTCATAATATGTATTTGTAAAACAAAAAGTTAGTGCCCATTACACATTTCTCCCTTTCCCTTCCTCTTAACTCAAACAGCTGACTTGACAGTGCGCCTAGTTGATGGTCCCAACCGCTGCTCTGGCAGGGTGGAGGTCTACCAGGATGGGATTTGGGGGACAGTCTGTGATGATAACTGGGCTGTGCTAGATGCCCAAGTTGTATGTAGGGAGCTGAGCTGTGGACCAGCCACAGAGGCTCCTCACCAGGCTCACTTTGGTGAGGGGAGTGGCTCAATCCTATTGGATGATGTGGCGTGCATGGGAAGTGAGGGATCTTTACTGGAATGCAGCTCAGGAGGGATAGGGAACCATGACTGTGGCCATGATGAAGATGCCAGTGTAACTTGCATGATGGGTAAGTCTCAGTCTACAATTACAGTAGACAAAAATAGTTTATGTTTAGATGAATTAAGGATAATTTAATACCTGTTTTTCACAATATCTCACTCTCATTGTCAATATCCCTTCTCCATATTTTCCTATTTTCATAACCTTCAATTCAACAAGAAGATCCATTTAAAAACAGTAAGATCAATTCCATACAACTATATTTTAAGTGTATCATGCGGGGCAGTGGGGTATGGTGTGTGATGATAACTGGGACGTGAGCCCTGCTGACATGGTCTGCAGACTGCTCCGCTGTATGTGGGCTATAGATGCCCCCGTATGGGCCTGGTTTGGTATGGGAGATGGTATTCCCATTCTTCTGGACAACATGGCCTGTGTTGGAACAGAGGAATCTCTCTTTGACTGCCCCTCTGATGTGATAGGTCGGTACAACTACATGCATCCTGAGGATGTGAGTGTTGTCTGCTCAGGTGAGATTTAAGGGGAAGTTCCATATTCAACTGTTAGATGGTTCCTGATCCTGAAAGTAGTTTATTGGCCAGGAGAACTGTAATCTATGTTTCAGTTTTCTTTAAACAGCCACTGCAACCTTTAGCTAATTTAAAACGCAGGTAGCTTTATTTATTATATAGCACTTTTTAAGGTTACATACAATGGGTTCCAACATTTTTGACAACCTTGATAAAGATTAGCAAAAATGACTGTATAAAATAAATAATTAAAATACTAAGCTATATTGTTTCTTTGAAATTATGTTATTTTATACTAATAAAACTGCTCAAGGAAAGAGATTTTGTTCAACAAGTAATACTTTTTTCTAAAATGGTTTATGAGTTGGAGAACACACTGGGAGGGATCTTATACCATTACTCTATGCAGAAACCTTCCAGATCCTTGACTTATGGACTGCCCTCTTCAATTGTTTTAGTATTTTACTCCCTTTTTCAATCTTGTCGCATCGCATCAACTCCCCAAAGGGCTCGGGGAGAAACGGTCAAGCCATGTGTCCTCCAAAACAATGTCCCACCAAATCGCGCTTCTTAACCCAGAAGCCAGCAGCACCAATGTGTCGGAGGAAACACTGTTCAACTGACGACCGGGGTCAGCCTGCAGGCAGCTGGCCCGCCACAAGAGCGCGATGAGCCAAGTAAAGCCCCCCCGGCCAAACCCTCCCCTTACCCGGACGAGGCTGGCCCAATTGTGTGCCGCCCAATGACAGCCGGTTGTGATACAACCCGGGTCTGTTGTGACACCTCTACCACTGTGATGTAGTGCCTTAGACTGCTGTGCCACTCAGGAGGCCCTGCGCTCTTCAATTTAAACCACATGTTTTCATGGAAAATGTTGATTTTGTGGCCAATTAATAATTTCTTTGGATTTTGCTGTGTGCTTGGGGTTATTGTCTTGCTGGAAGACCCACTTGCAGCCAAGTTTCAGCCTCATTCACAGGCAACCATGTTTTTGACTAAAATGTCTTGGTACTGGGTAAAGTTTCTGATATCATTGACCTTAATTAACAAGGGTCCCAGGACCAATGGACGCAAAATAGCCCCATAATATCAAAGATCCTCCACCATATTTTACAGTACATACTGTATGGGTTATTTTCTGCTCATGCATTCTCATTTCGACACCAAACCTACCACTGGTAGATTATTACATATGGGAAGAACTATTGGATATCAGAGTGGCGGTAACTCACCAGCACTACCAGCATTACAACCAGGAATACGACTTTCCCGAAGCGGATCATTTGTTCACACCACCCAGAGCAATTGAACTGATTCCAAAGAGCAACCCAAAACAACGCCTGTGAAAAAGAGGGACTGGAAGCAGTCTTCTAGTCCAACTTAGGGGGGCGCACACCACCCACCGCTTCCGAGTATATTACTCGCTAATGTTCAGTCCCTGGATAACAAAGTTGACGAGTTCAGGGCAAGGGTTATTTTCTGAAGAGACATCAAGGATAATAACATACTCTGTTTCCCGGAAACATGGCTCTCTCGGGATATACTGTCAGAGTCGGTCCAGCCATCTGGATTCTCAGTTCATCGCGCCGACAGAGATAAACATCTCTCTGGGAAGAAGGTGTATGTTTCCTGATTAACGACTCATGGTGTAATTGTAATAACGTACAGGAACTCAAATCGTTTTTTCACCCGACCTAGATTACCTCACAATCAAATGCCGACCGTATTATCTCCCAAGTTAATTCTCTTTGGTTATTGTCCCAGCTGCGTATATCCACCCTCAAGCCGATACCACAACTGCCCCCAAGGAACTTCACTGGACTTTATGCAAACTGGAAACCATATATCCTAAGGCTGCATTTATTATAGCTGGGGAATTTAACAAAGCAAATTTTAGGAAAAGGCTACCTAAATTCTATCAGCATATCAACTGTAGTACTTGCGCTGGAAAAACACTCAACCATTATTATTCCAACTTCCGGGATGCATACAAGGCCCACCCCCGACCTCCTTTCAGCCAATCTGACCACAACTCCATTTTGCTCCTCCCTTCCTATAGGTCAAAACTCAAACAGGGAGTATCTGTGCTAAGGACTATTCAACGCTGGTCTGACCAATTGGAATTCACTCTTCAAGATTGTTTTGATCACGCGGACTGAGATATGTTCTGGGTAGCTTCCGAGAACAATATTGACGTGTACACTGAGACGGTTACTGATTTCATCAAGAAGTGTATAGGAGATGTTGTACCCACTGTGAATATTAAAACCAACCCTTACCAGAAACTGGATAGATGGCAGCATTCACGCAAAACTGAACATGCGAACAACAACAAAGTAGTCATTCCCTCTGCAAAGCAATCAAACAGGTAAAACGTCAGTATAGAGAAAGTGGAGTCGCAATTCAATGGCTCAGACATGAGACGTATGTGACAGGGTCTACAGACAATCAGGCTACAAAAGGAAAACCAGCCATGTCATGGACACCAACGTCTTGGAACCGGACAAGCTAAACACGTTCTTTGCCCGCTTTGAGGATAACACAGTGCCACCTACATGGCCAGCTACCAAGGGCTGTGGACTCTCCTTCTCCGTGAACGACGTAAGTATGATATTTAAACTAGCTAACCCTCGCAAGGTTGCCGACCCAGACGGCATCCCTAGCCACGTCCTCAGAGCATGTGCAGCTGGCTGGTGTGTTTACAGACATATTCAACCTCTCCCTATCCCAGTCTACTGTCCCCACATGCTTCAAGATGGCTACCATTGTTCCTGTACCCAAGTATGCAATGGTAACTGAACTAAATGATTATCGCCCCGTAGCACTCACTTCTGGCATCATGAAGTGCTTTGAGAATATAGTTAAGGATCATATCACCTCCACCTTATCTGTCACCCTAGACCCACTTCAATTTACTTACCACCCCAATAGATCCACAGACAATGCAATCGAATGCTGTTCATTGACTGTAGTTCAGCATTCAACACCATAGTACCCTCCAAGCTCATCATTAAGCTTGAGGACCTGGGTCTGAACCCCGTCTTGTGCAATTGGGTCCTGGACTTCCTGACGGGCTGTCCCCAGGTGGTGAAGGTAGGAAACAACATCTCTACTTTGCTGATCCTCAACACTGAGGCCCCACAAGGGTGCTTGCTCAACCCCTGCCTGTACTCTCTGTTTACCAATGACTTAATCATCAAGTTTGCAGACGACACAACAGTAGTATGGTTGATTACCAGCAACGACGAGACAGCCTACAGGGAGGATGTGAGGGCTCTGGGAGTGTGGTGTCTGGAAAATAACCTCTCACTCAACATCAACAAACAAAGACTATGGATTTCAGGAAACAGCAGAGGGAGCACCCCCCTAATCCATATCGACAGGACAGCAAAGGAGAAGGTGGAAAGTTTTAAGTTCCTGCATATGTTTGGAGTGTGACTGTTTGAGGTTGTAGACAGGTGTCTTTTATACTGATAAAAAGTTCAAACAGGTGCCATTAATACAGGTAACGAGTGGAGGACAGAGGAGCCTCTTAAAGAAGAAGTTACGGGTCTGTGAGAGCCAGAAATCTTGCTTGGTTGTAGTTGACCAAATACTTATTTTCCACCATAATTTGCAAATAAATTCATTAAAAATCCTACAATGTGATTTCCTGGATTTTTTTTTTCATTTTGTCTGTCATAGTTGAAGTGTACCTCCGATGACAATTACAAGCCTCTCTCATCTTTTTAAGTGGGAGAACTTGCACAATTGGTGGCTGACTAAATACTTTTTTGCCCCACTGTATATACTGTATTCTATACTCTCTACTGTATCTTAGTCTATGCTGCTCTGACATTTCTCGTCCATATATTTATATATTCTTAATTCCATTCCTTTACTTAGATGTGTGTATTAGGTATTTGTTGTGAAATTGCTACATATTACTTGTTAGATATTGCTGCACTGTCGGAACTAGAAGCACAAGCATTTCATTACACCCGCAGTAACATCTGCTAAGCACGTTTATGTGACCAATAAAATTTGATTTGATTTAATTTGGTGTGCGTGGCCAAAGAGCTCAACTTTCATGTCATCCAACAAATGTAAACACCTCGAGTTTGCTTAATGGTATTGGCACTTGAATTGGAAGCGGTTCTATGGTCAGATGACATGAAAATAGAGCTCTTTGGCCACGCTCACCAGTGGTGGGGTTTGGCCTCGAAATGAGAATGCATGGGCAGAAAAGAACCCCATACTTATTGTAATATATGGTGGTGTGTTTTTTTATGTTATGGGGCTATTTTGCTTCCACTGGTCTTGTGGGCCTTGTTAAGGTCAATGGCAAATATTCCTGCATCAACATGAAATGTTAATTGTTCTGTGGATTAGAATGAATGGACATTTTTGTCGGGGTTGATACATTTTTCATAAGGGAAAATCAAGTCTGAGATTTCAAAGTGGAAATGACAAACTTCAGAAGCCATCTTAAACTTCAAATACACTACAAGTTCTACATTTCCTGCATTGCATGTTATCCTACAACAGGGTGATCTAATTAAGATGCTACATCTGTATATTTTCTACAAAGTTTTTAACTCAACATCAATCCCACACCCTGTCATCTTCACAGTTCTACCTGTCTATTACAGATGGCATTTCCAGATTGCGTCTGGTCAACGGTCCCAACAACTGCTCTGGTAGAGTGGAGGTGTTTGACTCTGGCCAGTGGGGTACAGTGTGTGATGATGACTGGGATCAGAGGGATGCTCAGGTGATGTGCAGAGAGTTGGGCTGTGGAGAAGCACTAGAGGCCTTTGGATCTGCCAGGTTTGGAAAGGGCAGTGGCTCCATCTCTCTGGATGACTTGGCCTGTTCTGGCTCTGAAGACTCTTTGCTGCAGTGTCCCCACAGTGGCCTGGGTAACCATGACTGTGGCCACCATGAAGATGCAGGAGTCACCTGCGCTGGTGAGATAAATGTTTGTGGCAGGAAGTTTACATATCATAATATTGTCTATGTTGGTAACTGTACTTACATTTGTGACACAAATCCTATTCAAGTCATGGTACTGATATTAACATTTTTCCCACATCATGTTCAAGTCATCTATAGGTGACTTTGTTGATTTTCACAATACATATTAGATACTTTCGGATGATTTGGACATGATTTACAAAAAATGTTGGTGCCAGGATTTGGATGGATTCGTGCCACAAATTCTAAAACGTTAGCATTTGTAAAACAATCCCAGGGAAATGAACCAAAGCATGGATTTCTGTCAAACCTTGTTCTTTATCCTTTACAGGATAAAGAAACCAAGTTACTTTTGTACTATGGGTGAACTATCCCGTTAAGCAGAAATCAGTCAAGAAGTTGTTGCTAGCTCATACGTAGATGCTGTGTAAAAGTCTGTGTGAAAAGTAATACTTTTGATCATTTTAATATGTGGTGACCCTATGTGTCAATGTTTCTTCTAATTTTAGGTTCTGCTTCCGGGGCCTTCTGAAAGCATGTACTGTAGAGCTCTCATCCATCCAGTCTAGTAGTAACAATGGTCAACCATAGATACTGTATGTACATTCAAATTCTATTTCTATGATACCACCTCTCTCCTCCTGGGACATGCTGGTGTGCAAATCAAACACACTAATAAAAATACAGTACGGAAAACCATTATCTGTAACAATTGAATTCTGACCAGAGTGGATTTTCTTGCCTTCAGCAGGGAATGTGGCATCCAACTATTTAAAATCCTGCCTCATGTATCATTCATAAAAGCCCTCTTTAATGACACAATGCCAAGAAGGTTGCTGTGTCAGAGTTTCCAGACTGAGAAGGTGAAGACAACCCAGGCCAGCCAAGCCCCAAAGGCCTTCTAAATTTGAACTCCAATATAATTCAAATGCAATCACATGAGGTATAAGATTAGTATGCATAAGGTGTTGAAAATTATTTGTGTAGTGTTGACAATACTGTAACTTCAATTAGGAAGTGAACTGAAATACAATTCAAAAAAATCATCAGAGAAAATAATGGGCAATTTTTTATTCATGGTTTTAATTTAAATTCATTACATGATATTTAGACATTTAAAAGTTTGTGTAGACATTTTTCTAGTTCTACTAAACATTGTATTTGTTATGTCCATTGCATAGTTTGCTTTCTACAAGTAACAGGACCTTGAGTCATATTACCAGGCTAGTGTACTGTGAATTATTATAATTGACTCTATCTTGGATTAAATCAAAGTAATTAATACTGTATTGTTCTTCCAAGGTATTTACCATTTCTTTATTTTCTTTGGGATTTTACCCATATATTCACAAAGTTGCAAGAGTAAGTTCACCTGCTAAATTCCTCTCCATCCACTCCATCAATAGAGAGCAACAATAGGTCATTGTTAGATGATCAAGGTATCTAATTAAGCTTTACAATATAGGCTAACTTGAACATTACACTTTTCCCAAAATATCAATAGGAATATATTTTTCATTTTACATTCTTATTGTCCTCCTATTTCTCACCCACAATCACCATAATGGTTTCACATTGTCACGTTAGGCTTATGGGAGGTGCACTGCTTTTCAATGAATTAACATTAGACAGAAATAACGTCAGACAATCACATTTATGACATGAAAGAGGCCCAGCAACTCAGATCATTTCACAGGGTGAGCCTTAATAATCTCTATTTAGATTCTGAATATGCAATCAGGCAATTCCATTTTATGCCAGAAGAGGGATACAGTCCAGTTTTGGTGTGCTAGAGCCAGCAGATCTCAATTCACATCTGCTACAATTCTGATAGGACATTTAAAGGATTTCAAATTAATTAATTGATTGTGTAAATTGTTGTTTGGGCTTTACTTTAAAAAAAGATGGTCTCTTTTTATAGAGGGATGAAGAGACCAAGTGTATGCCAGACTCATGCAGGTGAAGGTCATGGACTCAATAACTTCCTTCCTCCTTCCTCTTCCTTCTTCCTCACCCCACTCATGTGTTGGCACTGGGCTATGTTTTATTAATGGGGAAGTCGCTGGCTACATGGCTACCTCTATAATTAATGTAGTTTAGCATTAGAAGGCAATGTGTTCTGGGGAGAAGGACAGGAGAAATCTGATTATGATGAATGGACAGTGCATATCAATGAGACCAGAGAAACAACCTGTCATTTTGTCTATGTGTAATAAACTACGTAACACGATATGCTCTGATTGTTTATTACATGTTCTGTAGACAAAATGCTTAGCTAATTATTATGATGATAATAAAAATATTTAATTGTGATGAGGCAACATAAACATGTTACAGAGCCGTTTTCAACGTAGGGCTATCAAGTAGCTTATATAGGCCTATCTACCTCCATAAATTGATGAAAGTCATTCTGATTATTATTTATTGTATGATGATTTGATTATTATTTTTTATTATATTGACATTTTCTTTTACCAATGGCTGTCTAAAGCTCAGACAGTCTATATAGGGATATTAGTACCAATATTCTGGACTAACGTGGTTGTAAAGTCTGAGTGAGCAAGGGGAGGGGTTGCAGGGAGGGATAGCTAGGAGCGTCAGCTCGGCAGTCGCAGCATCCATCCACCCCTCCCACTCTTACCCGTCGCATAGAACAGCCCATTTTAATGTTGCCATCATCATAGGACGAGTGCGGTAAGCGAGGAATCGTTTCAGCATGTAGACCCAAATTCTTGCTCACCAATTGGAGCTTATGCTGTATAATCAATTAGACGAAAAAATTACAGCAACGAGAATAATTGGGACCAACGACCAGAATAACAGTAATAATATCAAATAGCTGCCTGCGGTCCTTAACCGTTAATTTATGCAAACACGCTAGTATCTGCCTTCCATCATATAATTTTATTCCGCATTAGAGGAATTCCACATAGACGTCTGCACAATTCCGTGCTATACATTGTTATCTCCTGACCAGAAACAACAGATGGAACATCACGTCGGTACAGTCTACATCCTTCAAACGTTTTTGTCTGTCGGATATGAAGCGAATTTAAAAGTAAAGAACATTGGATTTCCTGTTTTTCGAAACTCTCCTTTCACGTCCTTGGACATGGCCGGGTGAGTATTTTTAAAAAAATCTCAGTTCAATGGTGGTCTATCATTATGGTGGACTAAGGACAATATGGCATCAAAATGTCTCATGATATTGGAGTGACCTGTGAAAATGGCGAATATTTGCACCATTTATTAGACCTAGGCCTATTATTATAGCCTATACCTTTCTCGGTAGAACACTATTATTGATAGCAGTCATCCAAAATATGGTACAGGTAAGCTCTGAGATAAAATTTATTCATGAATCCAATATAGTTAATTGGCTACGTAACCTTTATCAATACGACATGCTATAAAACATTTATTTGTCAGTTATTACAGGCAATTATAATTTATTACAGAGTAGACTAGGTAGGCTACATTAATGTTGTGTGCAACAAGAATAGATTATTATTCATAGTAGGGCAGCATTGCCATCTGGAATATATAAAATCCCGATTTGGCGTATTCTGGGAATAGGGTATAGGCCTACGGGTCACTTCTATGATTTTTATGAGTATGCCGTTATTTTATGTCTGAATGAGTCAAATCCGTGCACAGAGATAAATTAGTCCGCAAATGAGCCAGTCAACACGGTTATAACCTTGTAGCAGGCCAGCTCACAGATTAAATGTAGCACATTCACTCGGGCAAAATTTTATAATTTTCCCACCATAAAGAAACACACTATGTTCCAATCGTAATTTTCCATGAGCTGCAATTCGTCTGAAATCTGTTGCCTCGAAAATATGTTCTCATTCACATTAGGCCCATTATATCCCCATTCAACTCTGGAAAAACAATTATAAAAATTAGGAATATAAGGAAAGGTGTTATTTCCCTACTTTAGTGTGCATTTCTATCGTAAGGGATGGATATCGCTGACATAAGAGAGACTTTGTGCAGACCAAGGTTAACACTGATATCTGAAGGTTACAAGTAAAGGGCATGGTGGATTTGGACAATGTACTAAAACATGCTCCGTCTTTCAAGGGAAATTGAGGATTTTTTAAAGTTATGATATATAAACACATGTGTTTCCATTCACATTTTGATACTGTGGAAATATAAAAACATCTTAATAAAGCCTACTCCTTCGTGCCACGATGGAGGCAATTTTCGCCTCGCATCACTCGGAGGAGAGTATCCTCTGTATCCCAGATCGCTGAGCATCATGGCTGTGCGCGTCGCCTTGGTAAAAGCCCATTCTAGACATGGATTGGCTATTTCCATACGAGCGTCACGACGCTCGTTTTGGAGACTGTACTGTGATAACAAATATTTTCTGGAAATGTGTTTAACCTTAAAAATGTTGTTGGGATTTTGATGATTCCTGGGCCCATATAGCAAGTATGGGTGGAATAGCATAAAGGGAATGCAATTCACTGTTTGAAGATCAGGAGGAGAGGGGTTATTATGCGAAGGTCATTATACAATACTCAGAATAGTGTAGGTCTGATGCATTACCTAAAGGCTTCTAAAATTCATGAGGAGACAAAATAATCAGATAATTCCATGCACACCTTTAGATTATTTGCAAATGCCTCTAAAACATTGAATAGGTCCTAAAACTTATAAAATCGTGATCGTGATTACAATTTGATGCCAAGATTCAAGGATGTAACTTAGAGTCATAGATAAATAACATTATGAAGATATTGTATATTTGCATGGGTTTTCATCCCAGTGCCTTTCTCCTCCTATTTTTAGTATGAACATTCATTGCGGTTAAATATGTCCCCCTGATCAGAGACGTGCTACTAAGCAGTTAGAGAGGCCATAACATCCTAAATCAATTAACTCAAAATCAATAGACCTTTTATAAATAAATTATATCTGTTTTTTTGTTTCGTTTGATTTGTGTCCCAGTGAGGGAGGGGGTGGGATGGCAGCAACTCCTATTGGCTCATTAATAATTCTCTTTGGTGCAAATTATAGACCACATTTTTATGATAGAGTGAAATCCTGTCAAAACGCTGAAATCCTTACAATCTGAGAGTTCTTTTCAGACTTGGGTTTATTGTAGCAAAGGTTGACAACTCAACATCTAGATAGGGTTTAATGATGTAAGAATATTCCCTACAAAACCCATCTTCTCCATCTTCTCCAGCCTTTAGGTGAATCCTACACAGCACCTGCCAAAGCATCTTTCTCTTCACCTCCAAACGCTTGAGCCCTTCTTTCTGTTTCTCTCCTTACAAATATCTGTTTCTATGGATTGGTATACCCCTTATCATTTTGTTTGATTCTCTTTTCTCTTCTGGGGTTGTGAGACAGACCAGATTAAAGTCTTTGGTGGAATAAACCACCGACAAATCACACAACAAAAACATTTCCAAATGTTCTTCCACACATGCCCTGATATGGAGAATCATAGAAGGGGCAAAGGAGGGAGTGGCATGGGGGAACATTAATCTAAAAATCACATAGTCAAGCATTTCCTACCCTGGCCTATTCTGGCCTATCCTGGCCTACCCTGGCCCTTTTCAAAGAAGTCCATCAGAGAATCATTGTTTTTTGAAGAATCAATACACGTCTATTACCACACATTATCATGGGGGACTTAGCCAATAGTTCAGTGGAGTTCAAACCCAAGAAGCGAGGTAGTGGAGGGGGAACAGAGGTCAACAATGCAGGGGACTTTGGGGCCACCCTGGAGGACCTGCGGGACCTTATGGAGCTGAGAGGTGCAGAAGCCATTCAGAAGATCCAGGAGAACTACACGGACACAGAGGGCCTCTGTCAGAGACTGAAGACCTCCCCAGCCGATGGTGAGAGTCTCACTCAGACACACCACTCTCAGTGACATACTTCACTGGAAACATACAATGCACTTTATTAGTCTACCTTACTAATACAATTCAAACCAATAGGTCAAATCAACTGGATTTTTTATGAACAACCAGTTGATGATATTTTATGCTATAGCGCCACTGCCATTTTGTTTGCATAGATGGTTTCTACCAGATGTCCTCATTTGTACTGTCCTCATCCGCCTGGTTTTCTATCTGTATTTGTGCATTCCCAACTCAGTCTGCCCGAACAGGCTTTCATGTTATGTTGCTAAGCTACAAAAGCATCAGCAATCTGGTGGGTGTGAGGCAGAGAGACAGACACCTCCTCTCATTCATCATGGCCCCCTGCAGCAAACATAAAATAGTCCTGAGGAGAGATGTTCAAACCACTATATGAGCCGTTAATGTTTTCAGCGTATTGCTTTATTTTCACCATTATAGTTTAAAATTATGTAATTTGTCACTTTTTAGATTATGTTAAATTATACAAGCGCCTATGATTCAACAAACTTCTAATATCGGCACACTTTTATGATGATTACAAAACTATTTTTATAATTCAGTAGAGATAAATGTAGGCTGTTTCAGTTAGAGAGATGAAGGGGAATTTGTTCATGAACCTTTCATTACCATGGCAACTGTGAGAATATTGTCTGAATGAGTAAAATGTGACTTTTCACAGAGAGTCAGATTAATTATTAATTTGCATATCTCATCGCCCTGAAATGTTCCGACTCACGTGTCTTTTTATCACCAGACTGTTTCACACATAATTTCTGAATTCGGTTATAGTGCGACTACATTTTGACTACCCCCCAAATGGGATTGGGTGAAAAAGAGACAGAGAGAGAGAGAGGGAGAGAGAGAGAGAGAGAGAGAGAGAGAGAGATGGCTGGGTTGACAGTAGCAGCAGGTGATGTTTGGCAGGGTAGGACATGAGGTGGGTGTGCCAGAGCACACACCCCACAGAGAAGCAGACACACACTGACTTAGCCATCTGTGCCATTCCCACCCCATCTATCTCATTCTACTAAAAGAGCACCCAGCACCCAGTGTCAACACTCAAACATTTATATGTCTGTTATATGATTCATGTGAGTGAGTCTATTGCAATGTATTTACAGAAGTAATTGAAAGATGGTTATGCCATGTTTTGTCTGCTCTAATGTAGACATTTTGAAAGCATGTTATTTTAATGCTCTGTCATATTGCCTACACAAGGCTGTAAGAAACATGGCCTAAACTGTAACTATCTCAAGTTCTATGACCATGTCCTATATAATGTAATGACTGTTTATGACAACAGTATTTTTTCTGGCCCGTTTCTAATGTGAACCCTATTATGAACTGTTACAGACTAATTTTCTGAAGCATGATTTGTTGAAACGGATTCAGATTCATGGCAGAGACCTGCAATTTGACAAATGTTTGGTCGTATGTAGGCATCCTGATAAAACATCCAAATAACGTTTCACTCTACAGTAATCTTCAACAGTTCCTTAACTACCCACTTACCTACTGAATTCACACAAGACTCTGATACCCTCGAATAGTGTTTTAAATGAAATCCAGTGAGGTGGATGAAGGGATGCCATGCACCATGTTCAGTAGCAGCATTCCCTGTCCTCTCTAGGCCTATCGGACAACCCATCAGACCTAGAGAAGCGTGGCCAGGTGTTTGGCCAGAACTTTATCCCTCCTAAGAAGGCCAAGTCGTTCCTGGAGCTGGTCTGGGAGGCCCTACAGGATGTAACTCTCATCATCCTAGAGATAGCTGCCATCATCTCCCTCGCACTGTCCTTCTACCAACCGCCTGGAGAGGAGAGCGAAGGTAGGTGTGACTGACTGTCCAGGTATCAGACTTTGGCCTTCCGCATGCCTTAATAAAGCATTAATTAGCCCTCTGAGCTAAAGCCTAGGCATTAGCTATGGGAGTTAACACAGGTTTTCAGTTCTCTCAGTTAAGGGAACTCATCAGGTGAGCGGAGTCCTTTCTTCCTATTTCTCTCTCTCTCTGCAGCGTGTGGGAATGTGGCATCCGGTGCAGAGGACGAGGGCGAGGCGGAGGCTGGCTGGATTGAGGGCGCGGCCATCTTGCTGTCTGTCGTATGCGTAGTGCTGGTGACGGCCTTTAACGACTGGAGCAAGGAGAAGCAGTTCCGGGGGCTGCAGAGCCGCATTGAGCAGGAGCAGCGATTTGCCGTGGTGCGGAATGGCACCGTCATCCAGATCCCTGTGGCTGAAATGGTGGTTGGGGATGTGGCCCAAATAAAATACGGTCAGTCCAGGATCAGGAGAAGTCCCCTGATGTAGTATACCTGGTTGGACTATCTATGTAGCTACCTGTGTATAATGCATTGTATGTTCCTTTGACTGTATCTTACCGAAGGTCTATTAAGAATCAAACATTCATAACAGCTCAACCATAAATGCATAAATAATACATTAAACATATCTGGTTTTGTGTAGATTCCTATTAAGCAGTCATAACGATGTTTGGATCCTTATAATTCCTTATAGATCCTTATAAGTCTCTGGTCCCTTGTCTCCTCCTGCTTCCACTCCCACACAGGTGATCTCCTGCCTGCTGATGGGATACTGATACAGGGCAACGACCTGAAGATCGATGAGAGCTCGCTGACCGGAGAGTCTGACCATGTAAAAAAGTCTGTTGACAAGGACCCTATGTTGCTGTCTGGTGAGTTGTTTGCATATAATACAGTAGTCATGTTACAGTTGGGAGAAAAAGGCCATGCCAGAGGTGTTTGCCTCTGTGCAGTATGTTTGTGTGTGTCTCTGATCACAGAGATAGTAGATTATGTAAACCAGCTAGTAAGCTAGCTAGCTAGTTAGCTATGCTGTTGAAACAATCTAACTAGTCTTTGACCCGTGATTGGAGTTTGTTGTGCTGCTGACACCTGCCTCTTAAGCATACTATCAAATTGAAACCTTCCCTTTTACTGGCTGTGATATGACACATGCAACTCAAAACAGAGCCACTACTTACACTACCGTTGGGCGCCAGTAGCTTCTGCCTGCAGGATGAGTGCTGTCAGTGGGCAGAGGAGCGGGGGAGGGCGACTTTGTGTCTCTGTGTGCTGGCTGCAGTGCCGAGAGGGGAAATCTCATTGCCTCTCCCAGTGAGAGAGCGACTCCTCCCTGTTCCCTGGAGCCTGACAGGGCTAATCAGATTGTAGCCCCTGGTCAGCATCCTGAGCACCGGGTCATGAATCCATTAGACCCACAGGGGACCCTCACTCATCCTCTACCCAATAATGATACTCGGAACTGGACTCTGCTACTCACTCCATAGGTCCACCAGGCTAGGTCTATGCAGAGATCTAAATGAATCATGCTGTTGTGATGGTGATGTAGCAGCCTAATCCACATTGGTGATGGTGCAGAAGATCAAATATTGAAAGAATTCAGCTGCAGGTTCAGCAATATGTATGATGTGATTTTATCAATCAATGTACACAATTCCCTTGTCTTACAATTGATTGTTTTTTTTCCCAGTATCTGTCACACTTACCTCTTGAGGTGCTCATACATCACTTGATGTTTAGGCCACCACACATAGGATGAATGCAAACTCTGTAAATGCTGTGGAATTTTTTATTTTTTATTTGATTTATTTCACCTTTATTTAACCAGGTAGGCCAGTTGAGAACAAGGTCTCATTTACAATGAGGTAGGTAGTTGATTGGATGGACTATTTGCAGATGGGCTGTGTACAGCTGCAGTGATCGGTATGCTGCTCTAACAGCTGACACTTAAAGTTAGTGAGTGAGATATAAGTCTCCAACTACAGTGATTTTTGCAATTCTTTCCAGTCATTGGCAGCAGAGAACTGGAAGGAAAGGCGGACAACTTAGGTCGTGGCTTTGGGGATGACCAGTGAAATATACCTACTGGAGCGTGTGCTACGGGTGGGTGTTGTTATGGTGACCAGTGAGCTGAGATAAGGCGGAGCTATACCTAGCAAAGACTTATAGATGACCTGGAGCCAGTGGGTTTGGCGACAAATATGTAGCGAGGACCAGCCAACGAGAGCATACAGGCCACAGTGGTGGGTAATATATGGGGCTTTGATGACAAAACGGATGGCACTGTGATAGACGGCATCCAATTTACTGAGTAGATTGTTGGAGGATAATTTGTAAATGACAAAGTCAAGGATCGTTAGGATAGTCAGTTTTACGAGGGTAAGTTTGGCAGCATGAGTGAAGGAGGCTTGTTTGCGAAATAGGAAGCCGATTCTAGATTTAACTTTGGATTGGAGATGCTTAATGTGAGTCTGGAAGGAGAGTTTACAGTCTAGCCAGACACCTAGGTATTTACAGTTGTCCACATATTCTAAGTCAGAACCGTCCAGAGTAGTGATGCAAGTTGGGCGGGCGGGTGCGGACAGTGATCGGTTGAAGAGCAGGCATTTAGTTTTACTAGCATTTAAGAGCAGTTGGAGGCCACGGAAGGAGTGTTTTATGGCGTTGAAGCTCGTCTGGAGGTTTGTTAACACAGTGTCCAAAGAAGGGCCAGAGGTATACAGAATGGTGTTGTCTGTGTAGAGGTGGATCAAAAAATCACCAGCAGCAAGAACGACATCATTGATGTATACAGAGAAAAGAGTCGGACCGAGAATTGAACCCTGTGGCACCCCCATAGAGACTGCCAGAGGTCCGGACAACAGGCCCTCCAATTTGACACACTGAACACTATCTGAGAAGTAGTTAGTGAACCAGGCGAGGCAATCATTAGAGAAACCAAGGCTGCTGAGTCTGCCGATAAGAATGTATCAGTTCCAGTTAAAATACATTCACTTTACTTGTTATAACCATTTTCATGCTGTGGTTTAGTGCACAAGTTCATAACAGTCCCAAGCCATTACATATGTAAGCAATCATCAACATCAAACATATTTAGCAGTATTCTGAGCTATTCCACTCCCTGGTATTAGGCAGTGTGAACACTGTTATTGAACAACTCCTGGTCTCTTGTGATAAAGTATTTTAATTAATGGGAACATAATGGAGCTCTGCTGTACAAAAGTAATTAGATCACCGGTCAGTAGGCGAAACAGAGGAAAGTGACCTTACTCAGTGATTAAAAACACAAACTGCAGTAGCTCCAGAGTGTAATTGGTGAGTGTAATTCTGCGTTGCCTCTGGATTCCAACCTGCCTTCCCAACTGCACACCACACTCAAGCCAACCATTCAAAACGCTAGAACAAGAGTCGAGCTTGTAACTCCAGGAATGAGAATTGGCTTTTAGGTCTCAGCGAAGATGACGTCACTGTGTAATGTGAACTTAGCAGTCCACTATGTCTACATCATAGAAATAAACACAGATTTTTCCACAATAACCTTCTTTGAACAGCATATTGATTGCAAACAATATTAATGGAAATTCTCCCTTCTGTTTGAGGTGCGACATGATTAATACAGTGCATTCGGAAGTATTCAGACCTCTTCACTTTTTACACATTTTGTTATGTTACAGCCTTATTCTAAAATGTATTAAATAATTTTTTCCCCTCATCAATCTAAGCACAATACCCCATAATGACAAAGCAAATGGAGTGACTTCAGACAAGTCTCTGAATGTCCTTGAGTGGCCCAGCCAGAGCCCAGACTTGAACCCGATCAAACATCTCTGGAGAGACCTGAAAATAGCTGTGCAGCGATGCTCCCCATCCAACCTGACAGAGCTTGAGAGGATCTGCAGAGAAGAATGGGAGAAACTCCCCAAATACAGGTGTGTCAAGCTTGTAGCGTCATACCGAAGAAGACTCGAGGCTGTAATCGCTGGCAAAGGTCCTTCAAAAAAGTACTGAGTAAAGGTTCTGAATGCTTATGTAAATGTGATGTTTCCGGGGGGTTTTTTCTTCAAAAATTGGCACAGATTTCTAAAAACCTGTTTTTTCTTTCTCATTATGGGGTGTGTAGATTGCTGAGGGAAAAACAAACAAATAATTTAATAACTTTTATAATAAGGCTGCAACGTAAAAAAAATGTGGGAAAAGTGAAGGGTTATTCCCATGTCTATTTAGGAATTTCATCTTTGTATCCCTTTAGGAACTCATGTGATGGAAGGCTCAGGAAAGATGCTAGTTACTGCTGTGGGGATCAACTCTCAAACTGGAATCATCTTCACTCTACTGGGAGCTGGAGAGGGGGAGGGGGAGGATGAGAAGAAAGACAAGAAAGGTAAGATAATAAGACAGGCTGAAGGTGTAATGTCATTAAGACGTTCGGTATAATTTTTGTGAGTATGAAGCAAATACAGTATATTTGAAACACAATACATATACCAGGGATGCTTAAAATGGATATGAAGAGTTTAGTTCCAAAACGCTATATATCCATTTTCAGAAATGTTAGTAAATGAGCTTTTTTTAAGAACTTATTGAAAGTGATTGGTGTGTTTTTTTCCATATCTAATCATGACATGTTCAATGACAGACAGGTATTTGTTAAAAAATCTATCAATTGATGGTTTTATTTCAGAGAGACAATCACATTTTGTTGCAAAATTAGATATATCCTCCTCTCTCTCAGAGACAAAAGTAGCAGTGCAAGGTTTTGCACAGTCAAATGTGACAATAATTACAACTGTACAAATGATACATTTGTGACATACATTTTTTGTTATATCTTTGAAACTGTATCAATACAGTAATACGAGATCTGTGTTCTTGTCAAAAGTACTGCGCTATATAGGGAATAGGGTGCCATTTGGGACGAGGCCTAACTCTAACCAAAGACTATAGCCTCAGGCTAGATTTATGATGAGTTGAATTTATATGTTAATTATACAGGATATGAACAATCCATTCCAGCTAAACAATGGATATACAGTTGAAGTCGGAAGTTTAAATACACCTTAGCCAAATACATTTAAACTCAGTTTTTTTTAAACAATTCCTGACATTTAATCCTAGTAATAATTCCCTGTCTTAGGTCAGTTAGGATCACCACTTTATTTTAAGAATGTGAAATGTCAGAATAATAGTAGAGAGAATGATTTATTTCAGCTTTTATTTCTTTCATCACATTCCCAGTGGGTCAGAAGTTTACATACACTCAATTAGTATTTGGTAGCATTGTCTTTCAATTGCTTAACTTGGGTCAAACGTTTCGGGTAGGCTTCCACAAGCCTCCCACAATAAGTTAGGCAAATTTTGGCCCATTCCTCCTGACAGAGCTGGTGTAACTGAGTCAGGTTTGCAGGCCTCCTTGCTCGCACACGCTTTTTCAGTTCTGCCCACAAAATGTCTATAGGATTGATGTCAGGGATTTGTGATGGCCACTCCAATACCTTGACTTTGTTGGCTTTAAGCCCTTTTGTCACAACTTTGGAAGTATGCTTGAGGTCATTGTCCATTTGGAAGAACCATTTCCGACCAAGCTTTAACTTCCTGACTGTCTTGAGATGTTTCTTCAATATAGCCACATAATTTTCCTGTCTCATGATGCCATCTATTTTGTGAAGTGCACCAGTCCCTCCTGCAGCAAAGCTCCCGCACAACATGATGCTGCCACCCCCGTGCTTCACGGTTGGGATGGTGTTCTTCGGCTTGCAAGCCTCCCCCTTTTTCCTCCAAACATAACGATTGTCATTATGGCCAAACAGTTTTTTTTTCATCGGACCAGAGGACATTTCTGCATGTGCAGTTGCAAACTGTAGTCTGGCTTTAGTCTGCGTACTATTGTTTGTACAGATGAACGTGGTACCTTCAGGTGTTTGGAAATTGCTCCCAAGGATGAAAGAGACTTGTGGAGGTCCACAATTTTTTGTAGAAACTAGATGTCCTAACCGACTTGCCAAAACTATAGTTTGTTAACAAGAACTTTGTGGAGTGGTTGAAAAACAAGTTTTAATGATTCCAACCTAAGTGTATGTAAACTTCCAACTTCAATTGTATATCGTTTTGCAACTAAACTAATTTTAATACACATCTAAAATATATAAACCAAAATATGAGACCAGTGATATTTTACACATCCATAAGCATTCACTTCTGATGAAAAAACACAAATGTGTGCATATAACGTTTTGGAAATGAACTTTTCATATATACATGGATGTATTTACATATGATTGACTCACAATGTCTGTTTCTTATACTATATATACACAGACATATGTACTGTATATAAGTATCATGCATTGGCAGTTTCAGTAGGTGTATTGAAGAGATGCTCCATTAAGCTGTGTCATTCAAGGCCTGATGTTCCTTCTGCTTATGAGAAAGAGAGAGCAGAGCATCTCTGAACTGTACAGTGTGCATTTACAGTACATGGGCAGAGTCTTTTCTCCCTGTCTCCCTCTCCTTGATATGAAGAGTGGTAGCTAGCTGCTTAATAATTATATCTAAAAGCATAGGAGTCTGCAAAGCAATCAATACTTGAATGGAAAGAGGGAGAGCAAGATGGGGATGGGGTTACACAGAGGGAGAGCAAGATGGGGTGGAGTTACACAGAGGGAGAGCAAGATGGGGATGGGGTTATACAGAGGGGGAGCAAGATGGGGATGGGGTTACACAGAGGGAGAGCAAGATGGGGATGGGGTTACACAGAGGGAGAGCACGATGGGGATGGGGTTACACAGAGGGAGAGCAATATGGGGATGGGGTTACACAGAGGGGGAGCAAGATGGGGATGGGGTTACACAGAGGGAGAGCAAGATGGGGATGGGGTTACACAGAGGGAGAGCAAGATGGGGATGGGGTTACACAGAGGGAGAGCAAGATGGGGATGGGGTTACACAGAGGGAGAGCAAGATGGGGATGGGGTTACACAGAGGGAGAGCAAGATGGGGATGGGGTTACACAGAGGGAGAGCAAGATGGGGATGGGGTTACACAGAGGGAGAGCAACATGGGGATGGGGTTACACAGAGGGAGAGCAAGATGGGGATAGGGTTACACAGAGGGAGAGCAAGATGGGGATGGGGTTACACAGAGGGAGAGCAAGATGGGGATAGGGTTACACAGAGGGAGAGCAAGATGGGGATGGGGTTACACAGAGGGAGAGCAAGATGGGGATAGGGTTACACAGAGGGAGAGCAAGATGGGGATGGGGTTACACAGAGGGGGAAGCCTCTGGTTAGGACAAAGCTTCACAATGAAGACCACAGAGAGACATGATGCAATGGTTTACTTATTTGCTGCTCCTGAGGTCTCATACATTCATTTTTTTTCATTCCTTGTTTGTTGTTTCTGTTGCTCATCCTTTTTACTGTTTTGATTGTTTTTGTCTCTTAATTTGATAAAATCTCTTATTGTCCCTGTCCCTATCTCAAATCCCAAACCACTATCTCATCAGAGGGCAATAATACCCCTGCAGTCGAAGCAAAACAGATCAGCATCACGAATGGTAGGTGTTTCCCCTACTAGACTAGTTAGATTGGTGAAGGGGTTTGCTAGAGATATTCCATGGGACTCCCATGGGACATTGTGGACCCCTAATGTAATTGGAAAAAAAAATAACAAACTGTAAAATATTTTGAAAAGTAAGTTTAACATGTTTATATAAGTAGTTGCGATTTCTTCACACGTTTCTGTCACTTTCATTTTGTCTATTCATTTTCCCATTCGATTTTTACTCCTTTAGGGGGGTTAAAATGGGAGCAATGTTTGCCTCCCATGCAGCAATATGTCTGTCACATTCAGCTGTATCAGTCTAGATATTTCTCTCTCTCTCGCCTAATCTCAGGCAAGCAAGACGGGACACTGGAAAACAATCAGAACAAAGGTAAGAAACGGGGGGATTCCAAAGCAGAGGAATCATCCATAATTTCACGTAGGCTACTTTATGTAAATCCTTTGGGGAACTATGCAAACAACAGATGGCATGAGGTAATAATTTATACAAAATATTTTAAAACATTTTACTTCTCAAATAAGATGGAAGCAATATCTTGATTTATGTTGAAAACACATTACCTGTACGTTTGATAATAACGGGTTGTATGTTTACAGGCCTCATTAGGTATCATAAGTGCTTTACATTCTGTTACAGTTGCATACTGTAGCTGTAGAACCCACCTGGGGGAAGCATGGCAGCCATTTTGTGCCGATAACGCCCACTAGACCTCTTGGCTTTTCTCTAACCATCCTAACCACTCCCTAACTTTGTGACAACCCCCAACCTTAGCCAAGAAACAGGATGAGGCTGTTGCCATGGAGATGCAGCCCCTGAAGAGCGCTGAAGGTGGGGAGGTGGAAGCGGAGAAGAAAAAGGGCAACGTGCCTAAAAAAGAGAAGTCTGTGCTCCAGGGCAAACTCACTAAACTGGCCGTGCAGATCGGGAAGGCAGGTGAGGGCTGATTCTAAACGTTCAGCATTCATAATCAATTTTTTGCTGGCCTGCTTGTTCACTCTGACTTGACCTGTGTATGCACAAGGTTGGCTAGCAGTGCATACTCTACTACCGACAAACTCTTCACATTGTTCTTTGATCTAAGTAGCCATGTCTGTGTGTCTGTCTGTCCTCTTCCTCAGGTCTGGTCATGTCAGCCATCACAGTGATCATCCTGGTGATGTACTTTGTGATTGAGACCTTTGTGGTGCAGGGCCGGGAGTGGCTCACTGAGTGTACCCCCGTCTATGTGCAGTACTTTGTCAAGTTCTTCATCATCGGCGTCACAGTGCTGGTGGTGGCTGTGCCTGAGGGGCTGCCACTGGCTGTTACTATATCACTGGCCTACTCTGTCAAGGTAAGGGTAATAAACTGTGTGTGTGTGTGTGTGTGTGTGTGTGTGTGTGTGTGTGTGTGTGTGTGTGTGTGTGTGTGTGTGTGTGTGTGTGTGTGTGTGTGTGTGTGTGTGTGTGTGTGTGTGTGTGTGTGTGCGTGCATAAGTGCTTGTCTGCGTGTGCGCTGCTGTAGACATTATGTGACAATCATGTTAAATCGTGTTTTTGCTCGAATATCCCCCATATGGCAAAATCAAGGCACAATTACACTATACTATATATTGTACATGCAGCTGAATTGTATTGTAGTTTCTCAGGTGGAGGCCTAACAGTAAGATCCATCTCCGTCTGTTTCCTCCTCCTTCCCTGTAGAAAATGATGAAGGACAATAACTTGGTGCGCCACCTGGATGCCTGTGAGACCATGGGCAATGCCACGGCCATCTGCTCCGACAAGACAGGCACCCTCACTACCAACCGCATGACCGTGGTGCAGGCCTACGCGGGCGACCAGCACTTCCACAAGGTCCCACACCCTGACCAGATGAATCCTAAAGTGCTGGACACGCTCGTCAATGCCATAGCTGTCAACAGCGCCTACACCTCCAAGATTATGGTGAGAGGGTGGATTAGGAAAGATCGATAGATACTTGCACATAGTTGAATGCTCCCACATTTTAATGTCTGCAATGCGGAATGGTAAAGGGACACAACTTTATCTCTTCTGGTTATTTTCTGGTTAACTAAGACATTTACATCTTTATTGGCCATTTGGATGGAAATGTATTTTGTTCATGTTAACCCAACATATATAAACCATTCATAGAATTCAGAATTTACATACAAATTTACATACAAATGTGCGTTTTGCCCAGTCTCCTATTCTGTCTTTTTCCTCCACACGTATTGAGCAAAAACATGGTATCTTCATCTTTTAGCCCCCGGATAAGGAGGGAGGCCTACCCAAGCAGGTGGGCAACAAGACAGAGTGTGCCCTACTTGGCTTCATCCTGGACCTGAAGAGGGACTATGCCCCTGTGAGGGAACAGATCCCTGAGGAGAAGCTCTACAAGGTCTACACCTTCAACTCTGTGCGCAAGTCCATGAGCACAGTGGTGCAGCTGCCTGATGGATCCTTCCGCCTCTACAGCAAGGGGGCCTCTGAGATCCTGCTCAAGAAGTGAGTAAGACATTCAGGCTGGAGATGGCCTGCCTTGTCTGTCTGCCTTGTCATGACAAGTAGGAAAAGTAGTTTCCCTGTGAATCAGGCATACAAATAAAGGGCTCTATTCAATCCCTACTGCTGAAGCTTGATAGAATTGTAAAGGTAGATTCCGATTGAGCCCAGCATATGCAGCATTTACCGTGAATGCAGTATCTAACGTCAGAACATTGCCTTTAAATTTAAATCACGCTGTAATGCGGAACTTCCGCAATACGGATTGAATAAAGCCCAAAGTTGGGTTTGATAGAGGCTACAGCTTTGATAGAGAAAGGGGTGGTAGGGGCCTCAAGATAAAGTGGGCCTTGAATGAGAATTGATGATCAAAACAAAATGACAAACATGAATATGGTGCCCTAACATACAGAGCATCTGTGTCCTGACTCTCTGTCTGTCAGATGCTCCTCTATCATGGCTGGTGGTGGCGATCCACGAGGGTTCCGCCCGCGGGACAGGGATGAGATGGTGAAGAAGGTGATCGAGCCCATGGCCTGCGACGGCCTGCGCACCATCTGCGTGGCCTACAAGGACCTGCCGGCCAGCCCTGAGCCCGACTGGGAGAACGAGGCTGGCATCGTCAGTGACCTCATCTGTATCACAGTGGTGGGGATCGAGGACCCTGTCCGCCCAGAGGTAACCAAGAACTTACGCAGAGGGATTCTCTATTGGGGTGCATTTGTTTTCACAGATGTAGGTAGATTTGGAGTGGAGTTTTTCCACAGGGATGACAATTGCCTGTTACTTGCTCTTCATTTCAAGTGGATAATTCTGTTGAAAAATGTCTAAATAAGAACTTGTAAACACCTAGGATTAGAGTGGGGAGAAGCTTGCCCTTATGGAAGGGTTGGCACAGTACGATGACACAACAGATTTTGTTATGCTGTAGGTATATAGTTATAGGTATTGTAATCTCTCATGGACAGACGCACATAACATAAATGGCACCGTAGTGTCTGTCAACAGACTGGAATGCGACAACTAACAAGGAACATTGTTCCAGTACCTTGATTTTTTGTCACTGATCATTTTGACAACTCACAATGTTGCAAGATTTTAATTCTGGGTTTCCAAATGATAGGTTTTGTTATAGTTGTAGGTTTAGTAAATATTCAATCATTTATCTGTAGTATCATGTACATCAGCAAGTAAGAGGGTGTGCCAAGGCTTTAGCAAAACTCTGGTGTCTTTTCTAACCAGGTCCCAGATGCTATCAAGAAATGCCAGCGGGCAGGTATCACCGTGCGTATGGTGACAGGTGACAACATCAACACAGCACGCGCCATCGCTGCCAAGTGTGGCATCATCCAGCCTGGGGATGACTTCCTGTGCATAGACGGAAAGGAATTCAACCGACGAATCAGAAATGAGAAAGGAGAGGTAGAGTTCATCATTCTTGTGTTGTTTGATATTCTTTTACTGACAAAAAAATGCAAGTGCCCTGACTCTATTCATTAGCTTCAATAACTCAGTGTTACAAGACTAAACCATTTCTGTGGATACCCCTATAATACAATCTTTATTTCTTACAGGTTGAGCAGGAGCGCATTGATAAGGTTTGGCCCAAACTAAGAGTTCTGGCTAGGTCTTCACCTACAGACAAACATACACTGGTCAAAGGTGGGTCAGAGACACTCCACTCAAAGCTACAGTACTATTTTTGTAAACAGATGGTAAACCATGCAGCTGTATCATTTCCAATGATAACTTTCTCTTCCTGCAGGCATCATAGACAGCACTGTACTGGAGCAGCGGCAGGTAGTGGCAGTGACAGGGGACGGGACAAACGACGGACCTGCCCTGAAGAAGGCCGATGTTGGCTTTGCCATGGTGAGTCATGTAAATGATGATGATGATGATGATGACACACATCTTTAGTAATTTTAGTACATTTAGGGAGATATTAAATCCCATACTTAACGCTACATTTCACTAAATGTACCCTATGTATTTACAATATAGTTACATAGGCATGGTATGTACTTTAGTATTGTTACATTAGTACTTACAGTACACTACTACTATGTAACTATCATACACATAAGTAGGTATTACTGACATGTATTGTTTTTTAATGTGAGACCTGTGAATACTTTTCAAAACAGTGTACATTTAAAGTGGCTCTTTTTTTTGTGGCTCTGTGTAGGGCATCGCTGGTACTGATGTAGCCAAGGAAGCCTCTGACATCATCCTGACTGATGACAACTTCTCTAGCATTGTGAAGGCGGTCATGTGGGGCCGCAACGTCTATGACAGCATCTCCAAGTTCCTCCAGTTCCAGCTCACTGTCAACGTGGTGGCTGTCATCGTGGCCTTCACCGGCGCCTGTATCACACAGGTACTCACTCCATCTCTGACTCTCGCACTCCACACCACACCACAATTCACTGTTGTGTAAATTACAAATGGACCACTTACTGTAAGTAACTCACTAGGAAATGGTCAAAGATATACACTACTGTTCAAAAGTTTGGGGTCACTTATACATTTCCTTGTTTTTGAAAGAAAAGCTAATTTTTTGTCCATTAAATAACATCAAATTGATCCAAAATACAGTGTAGACATTGTTAATGTTGTAAATTACTATTGTAGCTGGAAACGGCAGATTTATGGAATATCTACGTAGGCGTACAGAGGCCCATTATCAGCAACCATCACTCCTGTGTTCCAATGGCACATTGTGTTAGCTAATCCAAGTTTATAATGTTAAAAGGCTAATTGATCATTAGAAAACCCTTTTGCAATTATGTTAGCACAGCTGAAAACTGTTGTTCTGATTAAATAAGCAATACAACTGGCCTTTTTTAGACTAGTTGAGTATCTGGAGCATCAGCATTTGTGGGTTTGATTACAGGCTCAAAATGAAGAGAAACAAAGACCTTTCTTCTGAAACTCGTCAGTCTATTCTTGTTCTGAGAAATGAAGGCTATTCCATGCGAGAAATTGCCAAGAAACTGAAGATCTCGTACAACGCTGTGTACTACTTCTTTCAAAGGACAGTGCAAACTGGCTCTAACCAGAATAGAAAGAGGAGTGGGAGGCCCCAGTGCACAACTGAGCAAGAGGACAAGTATATTGGAGAGTCTAAATTGAGAAACAGATGCCTCACAAGTGCTCAACTGGCAGCTTCAATAAATAGTACCCGCAAAACACCAGTCTCAACGTCAACAGTGAAGAGGCGACTCCAGGATGCTGGGCTTCTAGGCAGAGTTGCGAAGAAAAATCCGTATCTCAGGCTGGCCAATAAAAATAAAATATTAAGATGGGCAAAAGAACACAGACACTGGACAGAGGAACTCTGCCTAGAAGGCCAGCATCCTCTTCACTGTTGACGTTGAGACTGGTGTTTTGCGATGACCCCAAACTTTTGAACGGTAGTGTAGGTAACGGTCTACGGACATCCCAAACAAGCTTTAAAGCTAAATGATCTCTCCCTACCTCTCTCCCTTTTTACCTCTCTGCCTCTCTCCTTGTTACCTCCCTCTCTCTGCCTGCCTCCTCCCCTCTCTCTGCCTCTTTCTCTCCCTCTACCTCCCTCTCTTCTCCATACCCCCTCCCTCTCTCTCCCCCCTACAGGACTCTCCCTTGAAGGCTGTCCAGATGTTATGGGTGAACCTGATCATGGACACTTTTGCATCCCTGGCCCTAGCCACCGAACCACCCACTGAGTCCCTGCTCCTGAGGAAGCCTTACGGCCGCAACAACCCCCTCATCTCCCGGACCATGATGAAGAACATCCTGGGCCACGCCATCTACCAGCTCACCATCATCTTCACCCTGCTGTTCGCAGGTACGTACAGGGGAGGAGGAGGTGGGAGACTGGAGACTAGGGGGAGGGTAGGGGCCTACAGGTGGAGATGGGAGGAGGGATGGAGACTGGAGATGGGAGAAGGGATGAGACTGGAGATGGGAGGAGGGATGAGACTGGAGATGGGAGGAGGGATGACACTGGAGATGGGAGGAGGGATGGAGGATGGAGATGGGAGGAGGTATGGAGACTGGAGATGGGAGGAGGGATGAGATGGGAGGAGGGATGAGATGGGAGGAGGGATGGAGGCTGGAGATGGGAGGAGGGACAGAGACTGGAGATGGGAGGGACGGAGACTGGAGATGGGAGGATGGACAGAGGCTGGAGATGGGAGAAGGGACGGAGACTTGAGATGGGAGGAGGGACGGAGACTGGAGTAGGAACGGAGACTGGAGATGAGAGGAGGGACGGAGACTGGAGATGGGAGGAGGGACAGAGACCGGAGATGGGCGGAGGGATGGAGACTGGAGATGGGAGGAGGGATGGAGACGGGAGATGGGAGGAGGGACAGAGACCAGAAATGGGAGGAGGGACAGAGACTGAAGATGGGAGGAGGGACAGAGACTGGAGATGGGAGGAGGGATGGAGGCTGGAGATGGGAGGAGGGATAGAGGCTGGAGATGGGAGAAGGGATGGAGACTGGAGATGGGAGGAGGGATGGAGACTGGAGATGGGAGGAGGGACAGAGACCAGAAATGGGAGGAGGGACAGAGACTGGAGATGGGAGGAGGGACAGAGACTGGAGATGGGAGGAGGGATGGAGGCTGGAGATGGGAGGAGGGATAGAGGCTGGAGATGGGAGGAGGGATAGAGGCTGGAGATGGGAGGAGGGATGGAGACTGGAGATGGGAGGAGGGATGGAGGCTGGAGATGGGAGGAGGGATGGAGGCTGGAGATGGGAGGAGAGACGGAGGCTGGAGATGGGAGGAGGGACAGAGGCTGGAAATGGGAGGAGAGACGGAGACTGGAGATGGGAGGAGGGACGGAGACTGGAGATGGGAGGGGGGATGGAGACTGGAGATGGGAGATGGGAGGAGGGATGGAGACTGGAGATGGGAGGAGGGATGGAGACTGGAGATGGGAGGAGGGATGGAGACTGGAGATGGGAGGAGGGACGGAGACTGGAGATGGGAGGAGGGATGGAGACTGGAGTTGGGAGGAGGGACATAGACTGGAGATGGGAGGAGGGACAGAGACTGGAGATGGGAGGGACGGAGGCTGGAGATGGGAGGAGGGACGGAGGCTGGAGATGGGAGGAGGGACGGAGACTGGAGATGGGAGGAGGGACGGAGACTGGAGGCTGGAGATGGGAGGAGGGACGGAGGCTGGAGATGGGAGGAGGGACGGAGGCTGGAGATAGGAGGAGGGACGGAGGCTGGAGATGGGAGGAGGGACGGAGGCTGGAGATGGGAGGAGGGACGGAGGCTGGAGGTGGGGGAAGAGGAAGGGAGGGTGTAAGAAAAGGCAATAGTGAGGGACAAAAACATTGAGGAAAAGCAGTCATGGAACTGTAGTGCTCTATTTAGCTTGTAGCATTTTACATGATCATTTAGTATACCTTTGCTTGGAAGTAGGAAGTATATCTTTAACTACATGTGACTATATTGTCCACTTATCTTTTTTGTGTTCCTCTCCATCTCAGGAGAGAAGATTTTCAACATTGATAGTGGACGCAACGCCCCTCTGCACTCTCCCCCCTCCGAGCACTACACGATCATCTTCAACACCTTTGTGCTCATGCAACTGTTCAACGAGATCAATGCCCGTAAGATCCACGGTGAAAGGAATGTTTTTGACGGCATATTCCACAACCCTATTTTCTGCAGTATCGTGCTGGGGACTTTTTTAATGCAGGTAAGAGGACCATAAGCGTTTCCTTCTTATACGTTCAGGGATGGGCAACTTTGATGGGGGTGAGGACCACAAAAAATCTGAACTCATCACGAGGGTCTGTAGTTGCTCACAGGTCTACGTGCCCACATCCATACCCCTCTGCTATTCTAACTCGCAACAGTAAATTCAGACCCCGCATGAGTTCCGAGGGCTTTCAAAAGGTGAGCATGCGGCCCACTAGCCGCCAGTTGCCCATCCTTGCTTTACATTATAGCAATACTAGTAATGTTATTCAACCATGTCATATACTGTACCTAATAATCATTACTACTTAATTATTGTCGCACAGGATATGTTGTGCTAACCAATGGCAACCACTTTTTGGGATCAAATCTCTCTCATCCTGTGTCTTGTTCTGTACAGTTTGTGATTGTGCAGTTTGGGGGGAAACCTTTCAGCTGCACACCGCTCAATGTGGAGCAGTGGCTGTGGTGTTTGCTCGTGGGAGTAGGAGAGCTGCTGTGGGGACAGGTACTTATGCTGGAGTTCATGTGTAAATGTGTTACCCAAACTGTGGTTCTACAGTGGTTTTGTGTCAAGAACTAATTAAGGTCTTTGACACAGACAAACCCACATATCCATAACCTAGTCTTTAGTTGGCTTTTACACAAGAAGGACTGCCTAACATGCTGACCAGACTGCACGCATGTTGATTTTGTCCACCCACACCAGACGCGATCAGGACACGCAAGTCCTGCCTCTCCCGTCTCCTAATTGGTTTTTAGGAGCCTATACCCATGTGGGTGATTGAAAGACGAACTGAGGTTCCCACTCCAGTCCAGTTGGTAGTGGTAATGCACCTTAAATTTGGATGCCAACCGCCATATAAAGTCCAAAGAATAAGAAGAAGCCTGAAGGAGGAGAGATTACTAGAAATGAACTCGGTTTACCCTTTCATCTATAGATTAATTGTTGGAGTAGAGGACCTTGTGCATTTCAGGTAAAATAACAACCCAATGTTTATATCCCAGGACAAATTAGCTAGCAAAAGCAAGCTAGCTAGCTAAATTGCCATACATGTTTAATGCTTTTCAACCTGTCTCCAAATGAATATAGTTGGTTCAGAGTTTGTTTTGACATTTCAACCTGCGTGTCCTGATCATGTCAGGTGTGGGTGGACAAAATCAACATGCGCACGATGGCGTACGCAGACGTTTGGTCAGCATGTAAGACCCACCAGACCGAAACCCTTTGTTTTAAGTTGTGTTCTTCTCCTTGTCAACTAACACTGACCCTGGCCCAAACAGCTCATCACCACGGTACCCACCAGCCGCCTGCCCTGTCTGAAGGAGGCTGGTCATGCGCTCGGTAAGGAGGAGATGATTGATGATGACATGGCAGATGATGAGCAAGAGATTGACCATGCCGAGAGGGAGCTGCGTCGAGGGCAGATCCTCTGGTTCAGGGGCCTCAATCGCATTCAAACTCAGGTACAGTGCATTGGGCTCCACAATTCCCTGTCCCTTGTCTTTCTCCAACAAGGGCTGTATGTTCTGTACTGTAGTATGTACTGTACTGTAGTATGTACTGTACTGTAGTATGTACTGCACTGTCCTATGAAGAGGAGGCTTTTTTGCTTGCTCGACTCATCTCTGTTGATTTGTGTCTCTCTTTATTCACCTTTTGATGCCTTAATTCATTTCACCACAATTAATTCCTTGTTTTTTTAATATGATATGAACACAGTGATGTGAACAGAGTAAAACATGCACGTAATATTCTCATTCAAAAAAGCTATATTTTATGAAATCATATATAAAATACAATGGGTTTGGATCATTCTGTCAGAAACCAAAATCGTTTTCCTATACAGAGCCTTCAGAAAATATTCACACCCCTTTACTTGTTCCACGTTTTGTTGTGTTACAGCTTGAATTTTGTGTATCTGCCCTACACACAAAGTCAAAGTGGAATTTTGGTTTTATATATATTTTTGTATTAATTAAAAATTAAAAGCTGAAATATCTTGAGTCAATAAGTATTCAACCCCTTTGTTGTGGAAGCCTAAATAAATTCAACAGTAACATTGTAACAACAGTAACAGTAACAGTAACAGTAACAAATCACATAAGTTGCATGGACTCAATTATGTTCAATAATAGTGGTTAACATGATTTTTTATGACTACCCCCAGCTCTGTAACCCACACATACTGTACACATCTGTAAGGTCCCTCAATCAAGTAATGATTTTTCAAGAACAGATTCAACCACATTAGGGAGGTTTTACAATGCCTTGCAAAGAAGGGCACCCAGTCACTACAAAGATACAGGCATCCTTCCTAACCTTCCTTCCAGTTGCAGGAGAGGAAGAAAACCGCTCAGGAATTTCACCATAAGGCCAGTGGTGATTTAAAAACACTTACAGAGTTTAATGGTTGTGATATGAGAAAACTGAGGATGGATCAACAACATTGTAGTTACGCCACAATATTAACCTAATTGACAGAGGGAAAAGAAGGAAGCCTGTATAGAATCAAAAATATTCCATAACATGCATCATGTTTGCAACAAGACACTTAAGTAAATGTGGCAAAGAAATAAACTTTTAGTCCTGAAAATAAAAATATCTAACAGCTAAGCACAGGCAAAGTCCTATAGGAAAGCCTGGTTCAGTCTGCTTTCCAATGGACACAATGGACACTGGGAGACAAATTCACCTTTCAACAGGACAATAACCTAAATCACAAGGCCAAATCTAACCAAGAGACTTGCTAACCAAGATGGCATTGAATGTTGAGTGGCCAAGTTACAGTTTTGACTTAAATCGGCTTGGAAATCTTTGGCCAGACTTAAAATGTCTGTCTAGCAATTATCAACAGCCAACTTAAGATAGCTTGAAGAATTTGGAAAAGAATAATGGGCAAATATTGTACAATCCCGGTGTGCAATGCTCTTGAAGACTTACTCAAAAAGACTCACAGCTGTAATTGCTGCCAAAGTTGTTTCTAACATGTCTTGACTCAGTATTTTATTTTGTATAAATGTTCACATTTTTCTTCCTCTTTTAACGTTACAGAGTATGTTGTGTAGAAGACAAAACATTACAATCAAATTCATTTTAATCCCACTTTGTAACACGACAGGATGTGTTGTGTTACAAAGTTTCAAGGGGTGTGAATACTTACTGAAGGCACTGTATTTATGGACAGGACAAACATAGTTATGTATATTGTTGTAAACCTATGAGTCATTTTGATTCCATTGCATGTTCAGATTTCTCACTAAAATACTTTTTTCTCCTTCCTCATGTCATTGCTATTATTACAGATTCTGTCATTATTTTTTACGTACCCTTGTTCATTGTTAATCAATCCTAAAAACAAGTATATGAAATATTTTACAAGTGTTGTAATTGTTGCCTTTCTTGTACACACACCAACATCTGGATGAGAGATAGAAAACAATTACCGGTCCATATTTTGAGGGCAACATCATTGATTAAAAACAGAGGTCTAAAATGGATTAGGTTTGTCTATTAAAATGCCTTTTTGTATCTAATACATGCTTTTGATACCTCCATAGTGGAACATGACCTCTACAAAACTACAAGTTCCACTATACCATCCCTTCAAACGCGATTCATTCTGTGTGCTGGTTCCCTCCGATATGCATCACAGGGCCCCCTACCAACTGACATGAGTTACTGCACGACTGTCATGTCCTCTCTTTAATATCCTCTCTCTCTTCTCCAACAGATGGAGGTAGTGAGTACCTTCAAGAGAAGTGGTTCCTTTCAGGGTGCTGCGCGACGTCGCTCCTCAGTTCTCAGCCAACTCCATGACGTAACCAATATTTCTACTCCCACTCACGTAGTTCTCTCCACTGCCAATGCAACTGGTGCGCCTGGGAGTGAGTTTCTGCCATCCATTAACGGCACACAACAAAAAACAGTCCACTCACCATCATCAAAATGAGCATGTTGAAATGCACCTTTGCCTGCCCAGAAATACAATTAAGCATCAAAGATACGTGTGTTTATCTATGTGCGTGTTTGTGTGTTGGGGAGTGGGGGAGCCAACACTGAGGCGCCTGACCCACTGACCTTTTCATTTGACTTTTTGTTGTTGTATTAGTTGTTAATTTAATATTTCTTTACATCCTTTTCACTACTACCTCATGATCTTAGTCCAGGATTCAATCAGAACCGTGCTAGCCGACAACCGCATGACTCTTGTTCAGTGTCAGGCTGCATACTCCTTTGTCTTCGTAATTCAGTATAGACTACTTCACTTCTTCAAACATGATCATTAGCTGGCCAGCAGTATTTAATGAATGCATAAAGAATATAATTGTTTTTTTGTTCTATTTTTTGTGTGAAGATTTTATAGTCCTGAATGTTTTCTAATTTACGCTTTTCTAATGCACAAATAAGGAGAACGTAGGCTATGAATTTCTTTGAATGATTTTACATTTGAGTGTCATTCTTTTTATCATTGATATAGTCGACACATGAAATCTCCATTTTGAACTACTAATATGGTAGGGAAAGAAGGGGTGGTTTTTGACAATGACCATCAATAATTTGACAGCTCATACCCCAGTTATACCTCCAACACCGCCTGAACAAGAGCCATGCGTTTGTCGGCTAACACGGGTTACCCTTAATCTGATTTAATCCTGGCCGTAATCTATTTCTTTATCTTGCTGCTTTGTTTGGCTTGACACAGTCTGTGATCAATTGTGTTTCAAACTGCCCAGAGAAGACTGTCTGTCTGCTCCTTATTTTCAATGAGATCAACATTTTATTCAGAGCATTACAATAACGCAGCCAATTTCTGAGATGACAAACCAAGGTAAAAAGGGACACACAAAAGAAAAATAGTTACATTTATTTTCCAGTGTGTGCGCTTCTGGAAAGTTGTAAACCTTCGAGTATAACCTTCAACAGTGACATTTCTGAGATATCCGTTTTTGGTCACCTTACCAATAAAACAATTTCTCTGTCCCTAGGTTCGATCAGACTGCCAAATAAGGATCTGCAGTGTTGCTTTGTACAAATAACTACCCTCATTTTACTTGCTTTCTTTTGTTCTCTCTTGTTGTAGGTTCTGCATCTCATGAAGGAAGACATTTTTATTTCCTTTCTATTTCCTAACATATGCCTACTTTTTTGTGTGTTTTTTTGTCAGGTGTAGATGATTAAAAGACTAATTGTGATTTGATTGTGATTAGATCTTCCTGACCACCTCTGGTGGTAGTCAAGGACCATTGTATCTGGATATCAATCATGTGTAAACAGATCTGGATGGTCAAACCATTTAAATCATCATTATATTGGCCACTAAAATCATTGACCGCAAGCACCATTGACTTATAGCATCAGTAATCATCTTAAAAAATACATTAATTCATATTATTGTGAAAGAATGTTTGTCAAATAATTAGCATACAGGGAGGCACCGGGAAATCTGGTCAAATTGTGGACACAGTTGATGGATAAGAGACACATTTTTCACCAAGTATAGACACGACAAACATTGATCAGATAGTGATTGGATCCTATTGATCAGGTCACAAAACCCACATGTTAGCGCAAGGTGTAAACCATACAAGAGACAGGATTACACATCAGACTAGATTGTATTTGGGTGTAAAATGTGTGATCTGGATGTTTTTCTTTCCTTTGATCTGTTGAATTTGAAGGAGGTTAATTTGGATGTATGTGGTGTAATTGGTATAATGCAATATCCATGCATTCATCCAACCAACCCACATAAAAAAAACAGTCCCTCAAGTGTCGTGCATTTTGCCTCATTTCCATTAAGGACTTCTTTATTTATTCGTCTCATTTATAAACAGCTCCAGATTACCTTGTCTATAAGGATGATTAGTAGACATCTGAATGTAGGAACTCTAACTTCTAACTCTAACTATAGAAGGAATTTGCGTTGATCCAAGCAAGGTCTTTTACTTATTATTTTGCTCTTCAGCTTTATAGGTACTTATCATTTCCCCTTAATGTTCTTTACTTTCCAGACAGTGTGGTTGTCAGTTCAGGGATCATAGGTAGCTCTCTATGGGCTGAATCCTAACTTGAGATCCATATGTGTGCAACACTCCAAACACACTTCCCAAATTAGGAGTCTGACCGATATGTTTATTACCACAATGTCTGTTTTCCTTGTCCTATGTTTCTGTTTCTATGTTTTGACCCCTGTCCTAAATTTCTCATGGCTTTATGAAGACTATGAATCACACTCACCTGTTCTAAATTTATCATGGCTTTATGAAGACTATGAATCACACACACCTGTCCTAAGTTTCTCATGGCTTTATGAAGACTATGAATCACACTCACCTGTCCTAAATTTCTCATGGCTTTATGAAGACTATGAATCACACTCACCTGTCCTAAGTTTCTCATGGCTTTATGAAGACTATGAATCACACTCACCTGTCCTAAGTTTCTCATGGCTTTATGAAGACTATGAATCACACTCACCTGTCCTATGTTTCTCATGGCTTTATGAAGACTATGAATCACAGTCACCTGTCCTAAGTTTCTCATGGCTTTATGAAGACTATGAATCACACTCACCTGTCCTAAATTTCTCATGGCGTTATGAAGACTATGAATCACACTCACCTGTCCTAAGTTTCTCATGGCTTTATGAAGACTATGAATCACACTCACCTGTCCTAAGATTCTCATGGCTTTATGAAGACTATGAATCACAGTCACCTGTCCTATGTTTCTCATGGCTTTATGAAGACTATGAATCACAGTCACCTGTCCTAAGTTTCTCATGGCTTTATGAAGACTATGAATCACACTCACCTGTCCTAAATTTCTCATGGCTTTATGAAGACTATGAATCACACTCACCTGTCCTAAGTTTCTCATGGCTTTATGAAGACTATGAATCACACTCACCTGTCCTAAGTTTCTCATGGCTTTATGAAGACTATGAATCACACTCACCTGTCCTAAATTTCTCATGGCTTTATGAAGATTATGAATCACACTCACCTGTCCTAAGTTTCTCATGGCTTTATGAAGACTATGAATCACACTCACCTGTCCTAAGATTCTCATGGCTTTATGAAGACTATGAATCACAGTCACCTGTCCTATGTTTCTCATGGCTTTATGAAGACTATGAATCACAGTCACCTGTCCTAAGTTTCTCATGGCTTTATGAAGACTATGAATCACACTCACCTGTCCTAAATTTCTCATGGCTTTATGAAGACTATGAATCACACTCACCTGTCCTAAGTTTCTCATGGCTTTATGAAGACTATGAATCACACTCACCTGTCCTAAGTTTCTCATGGCTTTATGAAGACTATGAATCACATTCACCTGTCCTATGTTTCTCATGGCTTTATGAAGACTATGAATCACAGTCACCTGTCCTAAGTTTCTCATGGCTTTATGAAGACTATGAATCACACTCACCTGTCCTAAGTTTCTCATGGCTTTATGAAGACTATGAATCACATTCACCTGTCCTATGTTTCTCATGGCTTTATGAAGACTATGAATCACTCCCACCTGTCCTAAGTTTCTCATGGCTTTATGAAGACTATGAATCACACTCACCTGTCCCATGTTTCTCATGGCTTTATGAAGACTATCAATCACATCTACCTGTCCTATGTTTCTCATGGCTTTATGAAGACTATGAATCACAGTCACCTGTCCTAAGTTTCTCATGGCTTTATGAAGACTATGAATCACACTCACCTGTCCTAAGTTTCTCATGGCTTTATGAAGACTATGAATCACATTCACCTGTCCTATGTTTCTCATGGCTTTATGAAGACTATGAATCACAGTCACCTGTCCTAAGTTTCTCATGGCTTTATGAAGACTATGAATCACACTCACCTGTCCTAGGTTTCTCATGGCTTCATGAAGACTAAGAATCACACTCTCCTGTCCTAAGTTTCTCATGGCTTTATGAAGACTATGAATCACACTACCTGTCCTAAGTTTCTCATGGCTTTATGAAGACTATGAATCACACTCACCTGTCCTAGGTTTCTCATGGCTTTTTGAAGACTATGAATCACTCCCACCTGTCCTAAGTTTCTCATGGCTTTATGAAGACTATGAATCACACTCACCTGTCCTAAGTTTCTCATGGCTTCATGAAGACTATGAATCACACTACCTGTCCTAAGTTTCTCATGGCTTCATGAAGACTATGAATCACACTCACCTGTCCTATGTTTCTCATGGCTTTATGAAGACTATGAATCACACTCAAATGAATCTGATCACTAGCTAAATGTCTTGGTTTAGAAAAAGGACTCGTGAAGAAAATCCTAAATGTTGTGTCAGGGTTGGGATCATTTCAACTGAATTCAATTCAGGAATGGAATGTACATTGATGTACATTGATGGATGGTCCATTATCTTCACTGAGAATTGTTTTACCAATTCATGAATTTAATTTCCTCTTTGTTCCCTGAATTGACAGAGTGGAAATTAATTGAGCACAACCTTGACTATCATTAATACCCGTCTGTCCTCCCCTCCAACATCCTCTCTTCCTTTGTCTAGTGTCATTCAATACGTCTGGAGCTTCCATGGGATTCAACCTCCACCGCAAAAAAACAGGCATTCTCATTTTCTTCTCAAAGTTAGGTGGCCCATTTCAAAGAAACCAAGTGAATACATTGACTTGAATAATATTTCATTTTCAACAGCTGTTTGGTATTGACCATTGTGGGACATATACTCGAAAGTTTACAACTTCCACAAGGAGACATTCATTCAGAGGGTACCTAAGAATGATGTGTTTTTCTAAATCATTTACTTAATGGAAACAAACAGCTCTTAGGAGAGAAAAATAATTAGCACAAGTCAACCTTAACATTGTCTCTGTGTTGCCTCACTCCCTCTTCACAACATGGTTATTGGGTCATGTCGCTTCTTGTCCAAGATCTTTGTGGTCATTTTCAGAGGTAGAATGGGTATTTTTTTGGTTGTGCTTGCTACAAAAGTTGGCCTTTTTGGATGTGCTTGCTGAAGAAATGTTTTTTTTTATGGCTATGCTTGCTGGGGGAATAAACAAACACATATTATTGTTTGTGCATGCTGAAGTACAGTACACTGAGCACACAGAATTCCTAATGCTCATCCATAACTCTGACTTTCGCGCGAATCCCTCTTTTTAAATCAGCGTATGATTTAAACAAGGGTTACTTGCATGTACACTATATATACAAAAATATGTGGACACCCCTTCAAATTAGTGGATTTGACTATTTCAGCCACACCTGTTGCTGACATGTGTATAACAGTAAGCACACAGCCATGCAATTTCCATAGACAAACATTGGCAGTAGAATGGCCTTAATGAAGAGCTCAGTGACTTTCAAAGTAGCACCGTCATAGGATGCCACTTTTCCAGCTAGTCAGTTCGTCCCATTTATGCCCTGCTGGAGCTGCCCCGGTCACCTGTAAGTGCTGTTATTGTGAAGTGGAAATGTCTAGGAGCAACAACGGCTCAGCGAAATTGTAGGCCACGCAAACTCACAGAACGTCACCGCCAAGTGCTGAATCGCGTAGCGCATACAAATAGTCTGTCCTTGGTTGAAATAGTCAGTACCGAGTTCCAAACTTCCTCTGGAAGCAAATTCAGCACA
Source organism: Oncorhynchus keta (assembly GCF_023373465.1). Lineage (NCBI taxonomy): Eukaryota > Metazoa > Chordata > Actinopteri > Salmoniformes > Salmonidae > Oncorhynchus > Oncorhynchus keta. Next base: position 30,067,849 of record NC_068447.1, read on the forward strand.
AGAACTGTTTATCGGGAGCTTCATAAAATGGGTTTCCATGGCCGAGCAGCCGCATGCAAGCCTAAGATCATCATGCACAATGCCAAGCGTCGGCTGGAGTGGTATAAAGCTTGCCGCCATTGGACTCTGGAGCACTAGAAACACATTCTCTGGAGTGATGAATCACGCCTTCGCCATCTGTCAGTCCGATGGACTAATTTGTGTTTGGCGTATGCCAGGAGAATGCTACCCGCCCCAATGCATAGTACCAGCTGTAAAGTGTGTTGGAGGAGGAACAATGGTCTGGGCTGTTTTTCATGGTTCAGGCCCCTTAGTTCTAGTGAAGGGACATTTTTACACTACAGCATACAGTGACATTCTAGATGATTCTGTGGTTTCAACTTTGTGGCAACAGTTTGGGGAAGGCTCTTTCCTGTTTCAGCATGACAATGCCCCCATGCCCAAAGCAAGGTCCATACAGAAATAGTTTGTTGAGATCGGTATGGAAGAACTTGACTGGCCTGCACAGAGCCTTAACCTCAACCCCATCGAACACCTTTGCAATGAATTGGACTGCAAGCCAGACTTAATCGCCCAACATCAGTGCCCGACCTCACTGATGCTCTTCTGGCTGAATGGAAGCAAGTCACTGCAGCAATGTTCCAACATCTAATGGAAAGCTTTCCCAGAAGAGGGGAGGCTGTTATAGTAGCAAAGGGGCGTCAACTCCATATTAATGCCCATGATTTTGGAATGAGATGTTCGACGAGCAGGTTTCCACATACTTTTGGTCATGTAGTGTATCATGTTAGGATTCAGCCCGAAGTGTCCATCGCAACATAATATGATTGCATTCATGTTCACATACTTATTTTCTCTACATCAAATTCTCCGTGGGAATGAATGTATTATTATGATTTGATTATACTTCACAATATCCACATCTCTTTACAATTTAGGACCAGTCATAGCAATTGCAGGAACACCTTATTTATGTTTTCCTCATTAACAATATTAAAGTCAACTTCACCATAATGCCTTTAAGACCTATGTTGAGTTCTGTGTCAATGGGTCCTGACTTTGAGTGGATGAATAACCCGTCATTTGTTATTATTTTTGTACAGGGACAGGGTTACATTCTTAGAAACAAGGGTTCCAAAAGAGTTCTTTGGCTGTCCCCATAGGAGAACCCTTTTTGGTTCCAGGTCAAACTCTTTTGGGTTCCTTGTAGAGCCCTTCGTGGAAAGGGTTCTACTTGGAACTAAAAGGGTTCTACCTGGAACCAAAACCCTTTCAGGTTCTAGATAGCGATTTTTTTTCTAAGAGTGTAAGTTGTGGCTGGACACAGAAAAACTGGTGGTATATCATACATGTTTCACATGCTTATTATGTGACTATGAGGAAAAGTTTTGATACATTTGTTCTGACATTGGAGGTAATGGTTTGTTGTACAACACTTGCAATTCCAGTGTGGTGACTATTGTGCCTTATGAAATACAACCATTGTCTACTATATTGATATGTTTGTACTGATCTGGTTGACTGTATAAATGTCCTTAAATCTAAAACACCCGACTTGAGATACACCCAAAACAACTTACAAAGTACATGTTCAAGATATTCAATAGAAAGGTACAATTCCCTTACAATAATTATTTTAAAAAGTTGAACTGATTCATTCACATACACTGTTATTACTGTGGCTGGTCTATATTGTGGATGATTTTCCCCTTTGATTTACTGGTAGCAAGTAGCATTATGGCTCATTGGACATTGCAACAGTCAGTAGATACAGTAGCTCATCCAACTGGGCCCATAAGCATTTTCTTCTGCATCAAGACAATCTCATGCACGACCACATTGAATGTGTTTTTTTTACAGCATGGCAGTAAATGAGGCTCTCACATGATCCGCCTATCAGCATGTCAGTGGTTGTTTGGTTTGCAAACTGGTCTCAATCCCATGCTCTGTGTTCTAGTTGTTTCACCTGTCCCGTATGTACGTTTTATAGCTCTGTACAAAAAGGTTTCTATATGTGTGTGCGCGTGCGCGCGTGTGTGTGAGTGTGTCAGACAATGTTGTACATCCATCAATGAGTATTTGATACATTTAAAATGTCTTATATTGAACTGACAACAGCAACTTTGATCTTTCATTATTTAAGTTACCTTTTCATTTGTTTTACTTCCCCTAAATTGCTTTAAAGTTACAGAGGATTCCCAGACGGACATGTACATATTGCACAAATACAGTAGGCTTAATCCGGTCAGTGAGGCATTTCAATTCATAGGTAATTGATTGTCTTTAAAGAGACTGTACAGAGATGTTGCCTCTGGGCATGCTCCTGAACAAAAGGGGTTCCATAAATCAGGGTTTCCCAAACTCGTTCCTGGGGGGAGGGTCCTGGAGGGAGGGACCGAGTTTTGCCCTAAATGGACAAAAATAATATCTAGGAATTACCTCAATGGACAGAAAGAAGCACACCTGCCCACACCCAGGCAAACCTACAACAATAACACTTTTGACTAAGAATTTAACTAACATTAAGTGGAATTTTCAGAAGAATCAAAAGTTGTATCTTTTTATAACAACTTTTTCAGGTAAGTTTAGTCAGATAAATGTGCCACTGTGACGCTTTTTAAATACTAAATCTCTCTCCACTTGTTTGTCCCATCTATTCCCTTTTCCGTTCCGCATTTTCCCCCTTGTATGACCATTATTGTACCAAACTCAACATAGATCCAAGTGGTGAAAGCATTCCGTAGTCCACTTTATGATGGCATTGAGAAGCCGGAATCCAAGAACTCCATCCACGACTTCATGGCACACCCGGAATTTCTCATCAATGACTCGGTCCACAACATCCCCTTGATTGACGAGACAGACATTGAAACCGAAGAATCAGAGCGCTCAGACTGCAACAACGTTCGCCTGGCTCTTCGTCAAGCTCCTCCCCTTGCCAAGCCCCCTCAGCCACCCTCTCGCCACCGCTCTGCCTCCCGCCCTGCCCCCTACCGCCAGCAGAGCCTCCCCGTTACACTCAACTGCAACAACAACGCCACTGATGCTGCTGAGAATGGAGATCATCTGACCCCAAAAGATGCAAGACTACCAGCTGCTTCTCTCTGCCGCCCCGCCAGCCCATTGCACAACGTGGAGACCTGTTTATAACTACGATCTGGGCACATGGTTGATAAGAAGGGAGAGGAAACACCAATGAATTTGATGGACATGGATGTAACCCAACAAAGAGGGAATGAAGATGAACTGGACACGGAAAGAGAAAGTATTACCTGGAAATGACATTGTATAGACCAATGGTTTTATGGATTGTTTCATTGCCCGACCTTTCCCCCCACAGCCACTGCTTTTAGCCTGCACTCTCTGCTTCAAAGCACTCTCAAATCCTCTCAAAAAGCTCCACAGTCCAACGATGCTAACCCCACCAGACTCTGATAAAGACACTTTTGAAATGTATATCTAGGCACGCAATAGAGGAGTGATTGGTGTAGTAGAGACAAAAATGAACTGGAATTGATTATTTTCCTTTTGATTGAAATGATGAAAGACTCAATGGAAAGTGGAATGGGGTTAATTCATTTGGCTTTTTAAAAATATTATTGTCCAAATTATTACTGTTGTTATTACTACTGCAATTACTACTACAATTAATATATTCCAGTTAATGACGCTTCATTGATTAGCTTTATCTATCCATGTATGTATGTATGATGTATGTTTGTATGTATTGTTTGTTTGCTTAACTGCTGTATTTGTCTCCTTGTATTTCTGTTTTTATATACTCCTTCTGGTCATGTCCTTCTTTTCCTTTTCTGTGTTTACATGTGTTGTGTATGTCTTGAAAAAGAAAAAAAGAAATATAACTATAGAAATAAATTTATAAACACATACAACAACTTCAAAACACAAAAAGGTAACAATATAGTACATCTGCTATTAAAACAAAGTCACAAATGAAAAGTAGTACTCATGGTTTTGGTTCTTCTCTTCATGTAGATATGTCTTGAATTAAGTTATTCATTTGGACACTACCATGAACAGAGGGGACAACTTAACTATACTATTCAAAATATTAAGTTGCGCATAAAGATGAAAGGAATTTATTTAAGTGATTATTTTATTCATCCCTGTTCATTCTCTTTATTTTTGTTTTTCATAACACAAAATGAAAAGGAAATTATTACTTTATGTACTTTAGAATCCATCAAACAATATCAGTGTGTATGTTTTATGTATTTCTACTCGACTATGCTTTACTGCTGTCAACTGTGATCAATAGTGACAGCTTTTTCACAGGGGCACAGATAGATATCAGAACAATATCCATTCAATACATCTTTACTTTTACGCTTCACTTACGCTTCTACACTACATCGTTTTAAGAACATTTTAGTTTTTTGAATGTTGCAAATAGGATGTCTCCCAGCTTGGTGGAGCACTTATTAAAGCCGTCTGAAAGTTTATATTTCAGCAACCATGAGAAATAATTCCTTATATCACAGTGTATGTTCGTAGGGAGTGATGTGGTTACAATAGAAGTTGGACAACTGAGGTATCTGTAAGGTGTATTAACATTGTTTCTGATGTGAGCCACAATTGATACCAATGCTGTTTTGCACTAGTCTGCCAAGCTACTACTGTCAACCCAAAACATCCCAGGTAAGTGTAAAATCATGAACATTTATATTTGAACAAACTGATGTTTAAACTCCAAGAGAACACTGTGTAACAGACCTACCAGAGCACTGTGTGGCAGTATAATGATCAGGTGGTTGATCCCGCTTCACCATGAAAACAACACAAATAGGATGACTGCCAAGGTATGATAAAATACTTTTTTAATACCTTAATCTGTGCTCTCCATATAATAAAACTCACTTTGGTTTAACACCGGTCGGTGATTCAAACTTTACAGTAGAAACCAATCACTTAGAAGAATGGTATTGGTATTTTTCATTATAAACATAACATAGTGTTACCTTAAATTGTTTGGTACAAACTTGATGAATCATTGAACATTAAGCAAAATGTAGATTATTTAAACCATTGGTTTGTGTCTCTGTCTCTCTGTTCTATCTCTGTTCTTCGTACTCAGTGTCTGTCTCAAGGCTGACTGTCCCAGAGCTGCTGTCGGAGCAGGGTGAGGTGGTTGTGTCGTAGCGTGCGCAGCTCTGTGAGTCTCCCCAGCAGGCGAGCGAAGCGCTGGGCTCCCTGAGGGCCCTGGGCTCCATACCGGGCTCCGCACACCCTGGACAGCAGCTCCATGGTCAGCTCCTGTAAGCTCTCCACACACACCACCGCCCGCAGCGACGCTTCGTCTGCTAACAGAGCCAGATGACAGAACGACATAGAGTTGGTCGTCACTATCTGGACATGCTAGAGGAGATATTCAGACACGCTTGGAGGAAAATGATAAGTCAATAAAGAGTGTGTCTTTATCAACTAAACATCTTGTGTTATAGTATTTAAAATAAATTAACAAATACATTTAGCCTTTCATACAGTAGTGTGTCAGGCATGGAGAGCCAGTCACCTGAGCATAGCAGTGCTGTAGCAGTGAGCAGGGCATATTCAGCCTCCGTCACCCCCAATGCAGCCATGCTGTGGAAGAAGTTGAGTACCGGTCCTAGCAAGTCCTCATTGACTCCTGCACACAGATGCATGGAAACAGTACAAAACCCAATTTCCCTTATTTTTCACTGTACATTTACTTCATTTTAATATCTTTAAAGGGATAGTTCACTATTTTGAAGTTTTAGCATATTTTCGACACACCTGGGGTGTTGTGGTTTCATCCAAACAGTTTTTAGTTTTTTTGTCTGTTATTTATCAAAGTCCAGATTCTCGGACTAGGATTTTTAAAGCCTGTAACAATACTAGTGGAAAATAAGATAAAATGTCAAATAAACTATCCCTTTAACTTGAACCTCTCTTCAAATAGTACTGTAAATAAAGCTCATAAGATGGGATACTATGGTGGTGAGTACACTATTTAGATAGGACAGTGTGCCTTACCTGAGTTTACAGGGCCGGTCCCACTATGAATGTTTTCCTTGGACTCTAAGATTTTCAGCCAATGATGAGTTGAGATGTTGAAAGGTTGTAGTGCTTGTAAAATAAAATAAAACAATGAGCTCTCTGGCATAATCGGCCCGGTTCCATTTCCATCCCTAGCTCCTACCTTTTCAGTACACAGTAAATCAAGGAGAGTTGGAATCATAGTGTTCACTGGAGTTATCTTAACCCTCAACAGAGTGATTTGGCTCCCTGGAGTGATAACTGGTGTTCATTTGGATGTGTACTTTTAACTCCTTAAGAGTAACCAGAGAAAGGGATTGATATCTATGGAGGATCCACAGCCCCCTTACATTGCTTTGGAGTACAGTGCAATAAGTGATTTATTCACTGTGTTAAAGTTTTAACTCTCACAGGGGGCTTCATTATATTTCCCAGCATGCCTCTGTTGCGGGTTGATTTTTAGAATTATTTGTTTCAATATCTGTGTTTTCGCATGTACTTTGATTGTTATTGATCTTATGCTACACAAAGATATATAACTTACATTCTTCTAAACAAATCTAATCCGTAAGAGGTTACTGAGATGGTTATTCCAGTTTAGGTGATCTAGGCGTTCTCAATATACTCAGTCTATACTCTGATAATCATTCGGAATGCAGGATGCGGGTGATGAAAAGATCAAATTGTTGGATAGCCTCGCTAGAGATCACTAGACATCACTTAGCAAGCCAGCATAATGTAATCATTTACTCAAAAGGCACACTGGGAAATATGCAAATAAGGCTTTACACCCTACAGTAAAAGGTAATGAACTGCTAGAGTAATGTACTCTGATGGAGTTGATTGTTAATTTAAAACACATAAAAGTGTGAAATGGCATGTAGTTACATTTAATCAACTCTGAGAGTTTAATGTGATTGGATATGTACTCTATTTAGTGGATATGTACAAAACAAATTGTAATCTACCCCATGACCAGGTTGGTTTTAACAAAAAATGTGGTTGGAACCATTAACCCCCAAATGGTGTTGAATGTGACCCTATGGGAGTTAAATGAACTCTTGTGTAGCAACTCTTGTGTAGCAGTACTGTGTAGCATGCTGAAATGGAGCCAGGACAAATGAGTCAGTCACCCACAAGCCTCATGTTGGTGTGGTGGTGTCAATACCTGGGCTAGAGGCTGCTGGGTTCTGGGTGAACTGCTGAGCTGATAGCAGAAACATGACTTCCACAGATGAACTAGAGAGGAGGGTGGTCTGGTCCAAGCAGTCCAGGAGCTCAAAGCCTACATGGACACCAGACACTAGATTAGTTTACACTACAGGAGGTATCAGACACAGAGTGGCCTCAGAGAGAGAAACAGGGCTGTTTTTATTTTGTATTTATTTAACTAGGCCAGTCAGTTATGAACCAATTCTTATTTACAATGACGGCTGACGGCCTACCTCGGCCAAACCCTAACCCGGACAACGCTGGGCAAATTGTGCACCGCCCTATGGGACTCCCAATCACTGCCAGATGTGACACAGCCTGGAATTGAACCAGAGACTGTAGTGACGACTCTAGCACTGAGCTGCAGTGCCTTAGACCGCCACGCCACTCAGGAGCCCTTTTGATTTTGGTTTTGATATGAAAACATATGGTAGGTGAAAGCAACATGGTGTAAGCTTAGCAGGTATATGCTTTCCATATCACTGCAGAAACAAGAAAGGAGAGAACGCTTATGTATGAGGTGTGGCCCAACTCACCAGGTACACTCTTGGCGAACTGCAGCAGCCTCTGAGAGGGAGGGCATGCCATGTCTGTTAGTCTGTCTCCACCAACCTCCGTACAAGTCCACTCAAACACCTGCAGAAAAAAACTGCCTGAATAAGCTCTCAATGAGATTAGTAGAAAAATTACAACATATCTTTAAAATCTCAATCCACAGACAACAGAATTACTATTCTTATCAGCGACTCACCCTACAGTGTGTAGTGTCCTGCGCACTGTACTGCCGATGAGCCTCCACCATCCTGTCCAGCACATGCTTCTGTTCTACTGACAAATTTTCAGACACTACCTGTTACAGGAAAACATTTATTACAAACAGATCATTTGATGGCTGAGTGAAATTACCCCACAGGGCACAGACGTCAGTTCAACGTCTAGTTTTGATTTACATTTGGATGAGTTGTAAAAAAAAATATGTCACCATGTCATTGGATTTAGGATTTCCCTTACGCTGAGGAACTTTGGCAAATCCAATCTGGGGTGTATACATTATGCCAAGTCTGTTGCAAAACGTTTCTTAAACAGAAGCAAAAGGAACGAAACGGGGAGGGACCTACTGAATTGTCTAAGTATAAACTCTTGTTTTGCTCTATTGGCTTCCGTTGGGTTCTTAAACAGTAAAATGTTTCCGTAATAAATATACCCCAGTTTTCCTCGCTGATTTATCGTCATCACATTGAATGTTTTGGTTGAAATGAAGTGAAAACAACGTTGATTCAACCATTGTGTGTCCAGTGGGACCATTCTGACACAGACTTGGAGTATTAGCAGGGTCGTATTACAAGGCACCCCAATTAGAAATCAGTCAAAAGTGTTACAGGTTTCTGGTCCATCCTACTATTAAGAAGCCATTCCAGAGACCTATGCAATGTTAAAATAAATTGATCTGCGACACCCCCCTGACGGTCCCAGAACTTAAACAGGAAACCCAAGAAAGTGATCTGGGAGAGGGCCACCTATGAACAAAAGTAAGGAACAGATCTGTGGTTCTCCATTGAAACAATCCATCTGACAAGATGATCATCCAAGGGTTTGTAACTATCTAGACCCTTCGATATTTGATATTGGTGTATCTTTCAAAAAGCGTCAAGCTACAATGTCCTTGCCGTTCAGAATATCCAAGAAATGTAACACAATGGCGAAAGGTCAGAAAACTAGATGAGAAGGTTTGAAAGTAGGAGGAAAAGAAAAAGTGATGTACCTGTCCTGATAGCCTGCTGGTGGAGCTGACTCTCCTGCTCCCCATGTTCTCCTCCTCCTCAGGCCCTCCTCCTCTGTGTTTGGTCCCCTTCCTCAGCCTCTTGGACTGGCACTGCACCTCCGTCAGCAGACCTGGCAACACAATTGCCTCTGTCAGACTCACATAGGCAAATATATTTTATTTACTTATTGTTTATTTACACAAGGGTATTGAGATCATACACATTTTCCCAAGGGATCCCTGTACAAGGTATTTTGGTTGTCTTCGCAATTAAATTATGTCCTCCTGGCTATAAATTGGAGATATGAAGATTCAAGATTCAAGATCTTATTGTTAGCTTACTCTGCCTCTCTTCAAATGATTGACATTGCTTTCAGCTAAATACACTTTAAAATATCCCTACAGCCTTTTTGATATGGTATGTTCCCCTCACATTCAGCCAGCATGCCCACAGCACGACATTTCTGCAGGCGGCAGTCCTGGCACTTTCTCCGCATGTACATGTCCATCTCACAGCCTCCGCCACTTTTACACCGGTACACTGCTTTCTTCGTCACACTCCTTCGGAAGAAACCTGAAACACAGGAGTATCACCACCTCTAGTTGGGGTCCATTTCAATTCAAGTCAATCCAGATAAAGACGTTTTTTTATTTAATTTCAAACCCCATATTCAGACAGATACCGGAAGTGACGGGCTCTGTGATAAACTTTCAGGTTGACCACCCAAATGTTGTTGTAAACATTGACGAAAACACTGCCTCCCCTACCTTTGCAGCCTTCACAGGTGAGGGCGTTGTAGTGGTAGCCAGAGGCTTTGTCCCCACACACCACACACAGCTCATCCTGGCCCCTCACCCTTCCTCCTGGACCCAGCCTGGTCCTCTTGACCATGGACAAACCTCCCCCACCTCGCCCCTTCCCCAGGCTTCCACACTGGGGCTCCGGGCTGGGCTCGCAGGGAGTGTCCAGGCAGTGGGGGCTGTAGGGGTGGGTGGAAGGTGGGTGGAAGTGCTGGGAGTTCGGCGGTCCGTAGACAGAGAACTGCACATTGATGGGGCTGTACTGCTGCTGGCTGAAGGCTAGGCCCTGTAGGTCTGGCTCCTGGAAAGGGTAGCCCAAAGGGTCCCCCAGCACATCTGTGTGATGAGGAAATGACACAAAATAAATGGATTTGGTGCTTTGATCCTGAACCCACCGGTTAAGTTTAAGTGCCCCACAGGGGTGGACCTTCAAATGTCTAGTGGCTAGCAAAGAGGGTCCACCAGAGCCCTTATCCCAGTCACACTGGTTTCAAGTCAAAGTGCATCACAAGAATGTGATCGTTGTCTACCATCTTACGGGATTCATGCATGACTTAATGTATTTTATTGGTCCTACGGGACTTAATAAAACAACGTCAGAGCGTGACCTTGTGAACCAGTTTGGACTGTGGAAACAGGATGCAGCTGAGAGGTTACAGGGGCATTTTACCATTTACATATTTTTATAGAGTTTTATTCAGTATTTTATTGCCGCGTAGATTGGTGTCTGAAGATGTCTTATGAGCGTAGCGGGGGGAGGGGCGGTGGATCTGTGAAGCATTTAGCAAATTCAAGTCCCGTCTCCACAGAGGGAACATGTGTCACCACTGGTCACAGATCAGCCCTAAATCAGTCACTCTGATCAGAAGGATCCACTTCCATAAGTTGAGTCTCTTAGCGTTTTATTAGTTCAGATAAGAACTTAAATAATGAGAGGCTATTTCTTTTAAGCACGAAAAAAATGGAATGATTAATGTCCATCCCTTCTCAAAATGCATCAATACTACTGGATGTATCAGTTACATTGTACTCAGGTGCACATCAAGTGTCTTCATACCATATCAGCATGGATATTCATCCATAGCTATGAGCTCTTATGTCCTGACATGTACTGAACACCACAGTGACCTCTAGAATCCAACCTATGACCCTTCCTTTCTGAACAACAACACTCACCCTATCCTCAGCCACAACCCGCCTCGCCCCTTCTCTTTTAGAACCATGACTCTCTCTATTTTTCCTCCCCTCTATATCCTTCTCTCTCTCTTTCTCTCCATCACCACTTTCCTCACGCATCCCGTCTTCCCTCTACGTCTCACAGATGTTTCCTGTCCTGGCGAGGATGGAGGCCAGTACTGAGTTTGTGCTTGCGTGACAACGCTGTGGTGAGCTCTGTTTGTAAACCATTTCAGCACTATGTAAACACCCAGGCCTCCCTCCCTCTGTCCCACGCACACTAACGCTACCCCCCGTTATGTAGCCATATCATATCCACCCCTCAGCCAGGAGAGGAGAGGACCACAATGTGAAGAAGCCACATAATTAGGGTTAGGTCACAACACTCCACTGCAACCATTATAAATAGTCCCTAGTTCCAATGCAAATTCTTTGTTAGCTAACATCCTGTGTACTGGAAATGTGGCGGGCTATCCTATAAGTATTTTTCCATTCAGATTTATTTAATAAAAACAGTTGTTTCTAAATGTATAAGGTTACGCCCAGACTTTATGTATTCTTGCAAGTCTCCCCCTCTAATCTACAGGCCTATGGCACTACAAATGATAACAGAAAAGCAACACACAAACTAAAGCAGAACAAAGGAACCATAAACATATAATATAAATGAAATATACATGTATAATCATGACATTTTGATTTGATTAGGTCATCACCACACAATTACGGAGTATGTATCAGGATACATTGTGTTTGGATAAGCACACCATCAAATCGGACTAGATTGCTTTAGTATAATTGCAGAGTCCAGATAAAAAGAGTCCCTCACCGTAGTACTGCAGAGGCTCGGTGATGCCATATCCATCAGAGGCAGAGAGGTAACCACCGGCAGACATGGTCATCTCCGACTCACTCCACTCTCTCATCTGGACAGCTGATCCACAGTCAGTCTCTGGGAACACCCGCTTAATCTATCAACACACATACGGGGAACCACACACCTGAGGAATCTGCAACTCTCCAAACATTTCTTTATATCAATGCTTGACGACGGGTCTCCTCAGTCTCCTAGCTGTGATATCATTGCCTATTTTAAGCTGCGCTCTGAGATGCAAACCTAAAGGTTACTGTTGTCCACAGTGAAGGCGTGCAGCTTAAGTCTGTGGCAGTGCGATGGATCTCTGCTCCTTTGGGAGGCATCAGGGGGAGGCGAGGGACAGAGAGGAGAGTGTGAGAAGAAGAGAGAGATTGAACCCAAGTCCAAACAGCTGTCCTGGCTTGGAGTTCAGAGAAAAGAGAGAGGTCCTGTCATATGGGGGCCTGTCCCTGGTGGGGAGCTTAGGTTTGGCATGGGTGGATGGATCCCACCCCACCACGGACCAGGAGTTCACAGAGTGGGATCAATGAGTTAGCTGGAGCTGGCAACTCACCCCAATCTTGTCTCTGTACCAACATAACTGGACATGACCAGTTGTCAATCTTTACAATATTTATTATTTTTTCCATAAACATCTTGATACCTTTAATACTCTTCCCCATCTACACTATATACTATTAGTATGCTGTAGTTACTCTTCCTGGGTAAGTAGTGTGTGTGCGGGTGTGCATATGCACGGCCGTTTGCATGCTTGTTGTACGAGTGTGCATGTGAACACAATAGTGTGTATGTGTTCATGTGAATGACTGAGTGTGTTGGGTATGTGTCTGAGAGTAAATGTACGTGGATATGTGTGTACATGTGTATGTGTGTGTGTTGTAAGAGTGTGTGTTGTAAGAGTGTATGTGAAAGCTCATCTTTGCGGCCCCCAGGGAGTGTTTACTCGGATTCTGTTTGCTCTGTTTGTGTTGCAGTTAATATTTGACACTAGTCAGGTTTTGAGTTTGGGAAACTCGCCCCCCCCCCCTCCAAAGTTGACTGGGTCATGTCGAGCCCTGACAAAAGAGAGAAGACCCTAGATTTACCCTAACCTCTCCCTGATGGGGTTTGACATGTAGCATGATTCTAGCAATCGAATGGTGTCCTTCCCACCCTGACCCCATTCCTCAACTGTCAAATTACACTGGCCTGTCTGTGAACCAAGCCGACCAACGAGCAGCATTTCATTCAATTATCTACCCCACGTGCTGAGCGTCTTTGATGAGCAAGCAGTGCAAAGGAGAAGGTACACCGTAGGTAGGATGCATTTACAGTATGCACACATGCATAACATTGAGTATTAACAGTGATAATAGTTATGGTGACTATTTAGTTATGTTTCACTAATTCATGATCGGGCATGCAGTCCTCTGTTCATCTCTAATGGGCGATTCCAAGCCAGGAAGGCCCAAAAGTATTTAAAACCCTTTTAAGACCAATGCATGCCTCTTGTAAGACAGTATGATCCCTGAACTGTAGATGATACAGACAACATCTTGGTGTCATTATCCTCTTTATAGTGTGCTCAAAAATATGGAGTATGTCTAAATCACATTGATTTATTCATCATAAAAAAATATTAATATGAATATCTCAAAGCCAATTTAGCCAATTTTTTGGACATATTGTTTGGAACAACATAGTCTTCAAACACTTCACATTTCCAGAGTGGTGCTCTGCTACCTTTGAAGCAAACAAAGCAACCTCAAATTAACATTGTGTCGTCTTTGGATCCAACTAATCTCACTCCATCTGGTACCTAGGCACAACTAACTAGCTAAGCTCCCCGATTGAAAGAAATCCCAAATACACTAATGTCATTATTACATTTGTTTGAATTTCTTTGTCATTGTACAATTACCTTAACAAATCCCAGGAGAGGCTTCTGTTGTCATATTCCCCTGTCACGTGTACTGTTGCATTAGTCATGTCTTCACAAAGCTTGCTACCCCTTATACTGTACTCTACCTCCAAGAGAGTGAGAGAGCATGATAACGGAGGGAACACATACACTACAGTGGATGTGGCTGCGCATTCCATTTCATCATAAAGAGTGATGGGGACAATTTATTGGAGTGTATACATGTGGCCATGGATCTTCTAGTGTGGCCCAGTTGTCACTGTCGGACAAGGGCCTGAGCATGTACATCCCCAAGGGAAGCGTACTGGAGGAGGAGGGTAAGGGTGGGATAAACACATGACCCTTGATTCACTCAACGTTTGGACTGAAGGCTGTAAGCACACAATAAATATCTCTCTTTCTCTAAACCTCTAGTATGTCTTCCCAGCTTGGCTCTTTATCACTGTACACTGTTTGCTGGTAGCCTGACTCAGATAGCACAGTGTTTACTGATTTAAACAGGAAACTGACGCTTAGATTAGAGTGGCCTTGCAGGGAGGGCCAGGGGATGGATTTGTGGTTAAAGTCCAGTGCTAAAATAGATCACATGATTTGTAAATACTTGTAAATACTCTAAATGTTACTACAGTTAATGCGAATTGACTAGACTGTTGTTGTGAAATGTGAAAAGGAACATAAATGCTTGCTTAGTGCATCACATTTTCACCTCTTGAAGTTGTCGCCCTAACTAGATCAAAACAGTTTATAATCTGTTTTAGAAATACATTCTAGGAACGCGAAGCGAGGCGGCCATCTCTGTCGGCGCCGGAACTCTGAACATACTGAACATACAAACATAATATACACAATGAAAGTCTTTGATTTCAGCGTATCTGTTGTTGCTTTCGAACACTTGAGCCATTTTCACTATAGTACAAATGCAGTTTTCAGAAAATGTTTCTCTCTCAAATGGATTCCATAGAATCAAGATTTTTGTTTCCCCCTACTGTACTGTAGATGCAAGCCTACCAACTTAATTTTCCATATCCATTACGTGTTTGTAACAGCAGGTCTTAAAAACGTTTACAAACGAGTTAGGATACTGTTGTCATGACTAAACGGACACAGAATCAAGTCAAAACACTGGCTCGACATTGTGGCAAAAATATTTGTAAAAGTCCAAGTGTAACCACCAAACCTCTCAAACCTATCCAGTGTCAGTTCCTTAATGCATGCATCAATAATGTGTCTTTTTATTATTATTAAGACTTAGTTGAAGTAAATTACCCTTCCAAAGCACACTGTTAAAACTTCTTAAATCTCTCTGTAAGTCTGTAAGATAAGATGCACTATGGCATCTTGACACTTCTTCTATCAGGTAGCAGGTTACTCAGGAGAAGTAGGACAGCTAAGCCTCTTCACATCAACAAGACAACTTCACAGCAACAATCAACAAGGAACGTGATAGTAAAACTACGTTTTTCAAATACACAGTCCATAGTAGAGTTTGAATAACGGATCAAATTGAAATAAAATTATAAATATACTCTTCATCGAGTAAAATGTATTAAAAAGTGTGATATGAGCTCACCAGTGGTGGTCTACTCCTCGTGTGCTGACTTCTGATAGCCTCCTGATTTTTCCTCCCCTTACATTTGTAATGTTGACTGCAGTTCAGCCTCTGGCATTCTACACTTGCCAAACACACACTCGTACACAATCACAATCACACACACACACACACACACACACACACACACACACACACACACACACACACACACACACACACACACACACACACACACACACACACACACACACACACACACACACACACACACACACACACACACACACACACACAAACTTTCTCTCTCAATCAAGAGACAGTCACTCACTCATGCACATTACCTTGCTTAGGACCCAATATCAGAAACATTGTATGAGGTGGATAAGGATATTAGATTCCATGGATGCCTTTCAAGAAGACAAGGGGCACTCAAAGTAGATTTTGCACAGGTAGCTATGCAATATGTTATTATAATGGTCCTTTGTAGCTCAGTTGGTAGAGCATGGCACTTGTAACGTAACGTCAGGGTAGTGGGTTTGATTCACGGGACCATTCATATGTAAAATTTCGCTTTGGATAAAAGAGTCTGAGGTTATTATTAAACTGTGTAATGTATGCAATTATTTAAAGAAAGGAGTAATGCCTGAAAAAATATATACGCAACTACCACTATGCACTTCTACAAAGGTCACAGTAGGCAAACCTTACAATTTAGCTCAAGTGAAAGCATCACTTTCCTGAGAAAATGCACACCTTGCTTTGGCCTACTCCATAAGGTGAAATCTTAAACAGTAGTTGATACACCCCTCAATGAATTGCATTATGTTAAACTAGAGAGCGTAGAGGGATATATAGGAAGTATGCGGAGCGGAGGGGAATGTGTGTGTGATGGTGTGGGCTCTGGCCCTGCAGTGAGAGAGAGCAGGCTCATTAAGACATTCCCAGTATTGTGTGTTTATAAACAGCCTCTTGTTCGTCCCAGTGATGGATGATGGCCCACTATCACTGGCTCTTCCTGCTGCCCTCTGTAAGAAGCCCTGGGACTGCCTAGGAACACAACCTCTTTGCCACTGTTTCACAACCGACTACAACTACATGCACGCACACACTCCTACTCCCTCACTGTCGCTGCATGAGATCAGCCCCCCCACACAGTTAATCTCCTTTTAGAACCCATCGTGATAGTTTTGTTCTGACCTTTCCTCCCTCGCTGGGTGGGCCCTCAATGTCACTTATATGTGTGTACGTGTGTGAGGGAGAACGTGTATGTGTGCGTGTGTGAGAGGAGGGTTTCTCAGGGTCAGAATTCCATAACTCGTTTTTTTCAATAACAGGACAGTAATAACAATAACTGCACTAATAAAGAGAAACAACATGGCTGTGTCTTCCAGGAACATTAGAGTCAGTGACAGGTCTACCAGGGTCCCTCAGGGTCTACCAGAGTGTGGAGTGGAAAGGTCAGAGGTCAGCTTGACCTCCACATGACATGATAAATGAAGGTTGAGTGTACACGGGGTAAAGTCAAGGTTACAGTTGGGTAAAATGGTGAAATACATGTTACTATTGAAATACAAGATAGTATTTAAAGGGTGCTGCATTGCATCTCTTTCTAGATGTTTGATTATGAATGTCTTAAAAATATACTTTATTTTAGTTTTTACAATCAACAGTAAAATTTACACCGTACATTTCTTTGGTTGTCATAAAAGGACAAGTAAAAATCCACACACACACACACACATAAACATACACACACACATATACATACACACACACACACACATACATACATACATACATACATACATACATACATACATACATACATACATACATACATATATATATATATATATATATATATATATATATATATATATATATATATATATATATATATATATATATATATATATATATATATATATATATATATATATATATATATATATATATATATATATATATATATATATATATATATATATATATATATATACACACAGGGTGGCAAAAAAGTATTTAGTCAGCCACCAATTGTGCAAGTTCTCCCACTTAAAAAGATGAGAGAGACCTGTAATTTTCATCATAGGTACACTTCAACTATGACAGACAAAATGAGAAAAAAATCCAGAAAATCACATTGTAGGATTTTTAATGAATTTATTTAGATTATCAGTGGTCTTGTATTTCTTCCATTTCCTAATAATTGCTCCCACAGTTGATTTCTTCAAACCAAGCTGCTTACCTATTGCAGATTCAGTCTTCCCAGCCTGGTGCAGGTCTACAATTTTGTTTCTGGTGTCCTTTGACAGCTCTTTGGTCTTGGCCATAATGGCGTTTGGAGTGTGACTGTTTGAGGTTGTGGACAGGTGTCTTTTATACTGATAACAAGTTCAAACACGTGCCATTAATACAGGTAATGAGTGGAGGACAGAGGAGCCTCTTAAAAAAGAAGTTACAGGTCTGTGAGAGCCAGTAATCTTGCTTGTTTGTAGGTGACCAAATACTTATTTTCCACCATAATTTGCAAATAAATTCATAAAAAATCCTACAATGTGATTTTCTGGATTTTTTTCTTCTCATTTCGTCTGTCATAGTTGAAGTATACAAACAGTGTAGCTATTCCCTCCGCAAGGTAATCAAACAAGCTAAGCGTCACTATAGAGGTGAGAAGGATTACTTTATCCTATCCTAGGTATTCCTTAAAGAGGTGGGGTTTCAGGTGTCTCCGGAAGGTGGTGATTGACTCCGCTGTCCTGGCGTCGTGAGGGAGTTTGTTCCACCATTGGGGGGCCAGAGCAGCGAACAGTTTTGACTGGGCTGAGCGGGAACTGTACTTCCTCAGTGGTAGGGAGGCGAGCAGGCCAGAGGTGGATGAACGCAGTGCTCTTGTTTGGGTGCAGGGCCTGATCAGAGCCTGGAGGTACTGAGGTGCCGTTCCCCTCACAGCTCCGTAGGCAAGCACCATGGTCTTGTAGCGGATGCGAGCTTCAACTGGAAGCCAGTGGAGAGAGCGGAGGAGCGGGGTGACGTGAGAGAACTTGGGAAGGTTGAACACCAGACGGTCTGCGGCGTTCTGGATGAGTTGTAGGGGTTTAATGGCACAGGCAGGGAGCCCAGCCAACAGCGAGTTGCAGTAATCCAGACGGGAGATGACAAGTGCCTGGATTAGGACCTGCGCCGCTTCCTGTGTGAGGCAGGGTCGTACTCTGCGGATGTTGTAGAGCATGAACCTACAGGAACGGGCCACCGCCTTGATATTAGTTGAGAACGACAGGGTGTTGTCCAGGATCACGCCAAGGTTCTTAGCGCTCTGGGAGGAGGACACAATGGAGTTGTCAACCGTGATGGCGAGATCATGGAACGGGCAGTCCTTCCCCGGGAGGAAGAGCAGCTCCGTCTTGCCGAGGTTCAGCTTGAGGTGGTGATCCGTCATCCACACTGATATGTCTGCCAGACATGCAGAGATGCGATTCGCCACTTTCTCTCCGTGGTATAAATACTATGTTGTATCAACAAAAAACAGATTGCAACTTGATAACATGCAGGAAGAAAATGACAGACAGGCGCAACACCTTCCAAATTTGTTTGACATTTGAAGCTGCACAAAGAACAGTACGTCGTGGATAATATAGCCGACACCTATATAATTCATACCTTTGCTAGTGTAGCATGTTGGCTAACATAACATTAAATCAATGAGTCTCCACACAGTCAGTCAGTGCGGGAACGTGATCATTGCACCCAAGATTGAGCAATAACTGGTTAGGCAGTTGGTAGCCTAAACCCTGCATGATGTCAATGGCTTTAGGAACAGCAGTAACATATGTTAGCCTACTGTAACCATGAATATCCATGGAAATATAAAGTTTATTTGGAAAGAAAGAAATATATTTTTCAAAGCATTCATGATTTGCATAAAGGTAATATACTAACTATTACTCTTGTTAAAAATATGAAATGGCATTACATTTGGTGAAGAGCATGTTGTGACTTGTTTAGGACTCAAAACTCTGTCACACCCTGACCATAGAGAGAGGTTTTTAGAAATGCTTGCAAATGTATAAAAGATTTAAAACAGAAATATCTTATTTACATAAGTATTCAGACCCTTTGCTTTGAGACTCGAAATTGATCTCAGGTGCATCCTGTTTTCATTGATCATCCTTGAGATGTTTCTACAACTTGATTGGAGTCCACCTGTGATAAATTCAATAGATTGGACATGATTTTGAAAGGCACACAACTGTCGATATAACATCCCACAGTTGACAGTGGATGTCAGAGCAAAAACCAAGCCATGAGGTCGAAGGAATTGTTGGTAGAGCTCCGAGACAGGATTGTGTCGAGGCACAGATCTGGGGAAGGGTACCAAAACATTTCTGCATCATTGAAGGTCGCCAAGAACACAGTGTGTCCTCCATCATTCTTAAATGGAAGAAGATTGTGTGGAATGCTAAACCAAACACTGGACGGATCTAAAAGAAAAAGTAAACAAAAGGACGATACCACAACTTCAGGTAAGATACTGTATTTATTGTTAGCCCACTTTTACGAATCTGTGTAATAATAACACAGTGGGCCTACATTTATTTGTGACAGAAATGTAAAACAAACTATCATACATAATTACTAATATAATTTTCTATATGGTCTTGGCTTTAAGGACCTTAAAGATGACAAAATCAACTTAAAGACGACAAAATGTTGTTACTCGTAGGGAGTGTTTCAAGACTGGAGGCGGACACCCACTAAGACCAGAGACAGATGAGCTGGGGGACTTTTTCACCCTGGATCATTGATAGCCAGCAACCCCTGGAACTCCTGATGATGACAATCTGGACAGTTCAGGTGGAAGACCATTCCAATCCTCATTTCGTTGGACACATTCATTTAACATGTGCCATCCCTGTAATGTTGTCAGTCATCTCTTGCACTCCCATAATAAAAATTATTTAATGCACTCAACTCTTGAAGAAATAATGTCTGTAATGCAGTAATGTAATCATTTTCTAGAGGCAGACCACTATAGCTTGGAGGGAATAAGCGCAACCTAATGTATTTAAAAGAAGAGCATGATACACACATAGAAAGTATGTGATGTTGGTAAAGTAACGGTATTGCTTTAAAACGCCGAGGTGCATTATGGGTAATGTAGTAAGGTAACTTTTGATGCAATTGTGTGTGTGACGGGGATGTAGCCGAACTGTGAGCCAGGCTCTTTTTCTCCGTTAGCCCACTATTTTATTTTGTCATTCGGACTACCTCAAATGATGTACAAGTTTTAAAAGTGAACTTCTTCTGTGGAATTCTACACTAACTCTTCATTAGCAGCGGATAAGAT
Organism: Oncorhynchus keta; assembly: GCF_023373465.1. Lineage (NCBI taxonomy): Eukaryota > Metazoa > Chordata > Actinopteri > Salmoniformes > Salmonidae > Oncorhynchus > Oncorhynchus keta. The sequence continues at coordinate 30,088,494 of NC_068447.1, forward strand.
CCCCAAATGTGGGTATTACCCCAGAACATCCGTAAATTGATCAGGCTCTGGAGCTAGCAAGTAAACGCTCCCCTGAGCCGTCCCGAATACGGTCTGGAGGCGAGGCAGGAAAGATAACGGTGTTCCCTCTAAACTGCGCTCGGGTGCGCAGTTGCCCGATACGGCCACGCAGCTCATCCGGGACTACTGCTCAGAATAAACTGAATATCAGCCATAAAGAGAAGCACGATATTGAATTTCACTCAACTTTCCAGAGCAGTGGTCACCAACCGGTCGATCTCAAAGTCATTCCTATTCAATCGCCAAACATTAATGTAAAAATGTGTTCCTATTTTTTTTATTCGTCTTGGGCTGTTGACGGTAGGTGCACCCAATTCAGCTGTCTTGTGCGCTAGGTAGGGGGAACGGTTGCCATTTTAACCATTGCACGTGTCTGAACCGCTGCATTCCCGGCGAGCCTTGAGAGCAAATCAAGTGCACTATATGGTTACCCACCACTAGCCAATCGGATGGCCCAGATTACGGTGTCTGCAGTAACCTAGTAGGCATAAAAGAAAGCTACAGCAAAATTGATACTGTGAGATTTCACAACGTGTAAAACGATGGCAAGAGAGAGGCCGTAAACGAATACAGCAAAGAGCGTCTGTTTTTTTCAGTGAGTTCGTGTTTTAGTTCTTACTCAGCATTATTCAACACTTTTATAAACCACTTCCTATTTCCACTCAGCGCTACAAAAAGCACTGCGTTAGTAAAGAATGAATAGGAAAGTGAATATATAGATTTGCGTTGTAGTTATTATTAGCAGCATGAGGCACAAATTATGGGGTGTGACTCATCATCCAGTTGGTGTCCCTTTTTGGTCAGTGTCAGTGGAGGAAAGGGAGAGTGGAGGGATGTTGCAAGGCGGACCCTCAGTCTGCTGCTCTCCCTCTGCCGAGACTGACCATCAGATGCAGGCACCATCAGCCCAGTAAAATACATTTAAATGTATGCTTCCTCAGCTGTGCATCACAAGTAATTACAACAAGGGATCGATTACCAGTGTGATCATATTGCCTACCTCAAATTTTGAAATATATTTTGTGAAATGGCCCCAACAACAGTGCATTGGCAGGGCAATTCAAGCAAAGCCAATATGCGGTGATAATGTATTGAGCCTATAGCTTACTACATAAACCTCATTGCTACAGTACCATTTTAATTAGTTAATGTTGCATAGGCTTACATTTTTGTTTAAATTTTTACTCAAAGTGATCTTGACTCAGAAAAGGTTGGTGACCCCTGTTCTAGAGTTTTCCCTGTTAACACTATCAATGTTTCCCTTTACAGTGCAATTGTGATTGATTCAACGCAATATTAGCCACTTTCAATGCAACTTATAGAAACAAGATTTTGTTATAGGCAGAATGCATCGGAGTACGATTATATTGTATTGACACGCACGACTCAGCCAATAAGAGATGCATATATGGATCTGTGCCATTTACTTTGAACTGGACTGTGTTTACAGCATAAGCGGTCTTGAGTAGATGCGCTGGTTTTGAGATCAAAACAAGAGCTGCATGTCAAGTGTGTACATTTTGTTCATATCCTTTGGTAGTTAGTGAGTTATTAGTCAAGTTATACAGTGCATTCGGAAAGTAATAAGTCCACTTGACTTTTGCCACATTTTGTTACAGCCTTATTCTAAAATGTATTTACATTTTCCCCTCATCAACACACAATAGCCCATATTGACAAAGCAAAAAACATGTTTTTAGACATTTTTGCAAATGCAACTAAAAAAACTGAAAAATTACATTTACACAAGTATTCAGACCTTTTACTGGGTATGACGCTACAAGCTTGGCGCACCTATATTTCAGGAGTTTCCCCTATTCTTCTCTACAGATCCTCTCAAACTATGTCAGATTGGATGGTGGATGGGGAGCGTTGCTGCACAGCTATTTTCAGGTCTCTCCAGAGATGTTTGATCAGGTTCAGCCACTCCTGCGTTGTCTTGGCTGTGTGCTTAGGGTCGTTGTTCTGTTGGAAGGTGAACCTTTGCCCCAGTCTGAGGTCCTGAGCAGGTTTGCATCAAGGATCTCTCTGTACTTAGCTTTGTTAATCTTTCCTCTCGATCCTGACTAGACTCCAAGTCTCTGCTGCTGAAAAACATCCTCACAGCATGATGCTGCCACCACCATGCTTCAACATAGAGATGGTATTGGCCAGGTGATGAGCGGTGCCTGGAATTCCTCCAGATGTGACTCTTGGTATTCAGACCAAATAGTTCAATCTTGGTTTCATCAGAACAGAGAATCTTGTTTCTCATGGTCTAAGAGTTCTTTAGGTGCCTTTTGGATAACTCCAAGTGGACTGTCATGTGCCTTTTACTGAGGAGTAGCTTCCGTCTGGCCACTACCATAAAGACCTGATTGTTAGAGTGTTGCAGAGATGGTTGTCCTTCTGGAAAGTTATTCCATCTCCACAGAGGAACTCTGGAGCCCTGTCAAAATGACCCTCAGGTTCTTGGTCACCTCCCTGACCAAGGCCAATCTGCCCCGATTGTTCAGTTTGGCCAGCTCCAGGAAGAGTCTTGGTGGTTCCAAACATCTTCCATTTAAGAATGGAGGCCACACTGTTTAGGGACCTTCAATATTGCAGAAATGTGACAAAGGTGTGCGTCTTTCCAAATCATGTCCAATCAATAGAATTTACAAGTGGACTCCAATCAAATTGTAGAAACATCTCAAGGATGATCAATGGAAACAGGCTGCACCTGAGATCAATTTCAAGTCACATAGCAAAGGGTTTGAATACTTAATAAATAAGGTGTTATTTGTAATACATTTTCTTAAAATATATTTTTTTTAAACTTGTTTTTGCTTTGTCTTTAAGGGGGGTGGGGGGGGGGGGGTACTGTGTGTAGCTTGAGTCAAAACAAAAAATACATTTTAGAATAAGTAACAAAATGTGGAAAAGTGAAGGGGTCTGAATACTTTCCAAATGTATATGAAATTCTCATGTTTTATGAATTGGATTATATCTTTAAATCCAGTCAAAAACAGTATAGGATATAGAAGGCATCAAATGACACTTTCTCAGCATATCTAGCAAACTATCGATCAGAGTTCCATAACCATTTTCAGTTTCATTTAAAAACTTGATTTATTATGCAACCCGTTGAGCGTATGGGTGAGAAATAAACAAACATTTATGAAAATGAAATAATACATCCCAGCAAATCATTTCTTCTAAAATGTAGCAGTATATTGGGAATGAGACACTATCAATGTGATAAAATCTTAAAATCACCCAAATCCTTGCTATGCATATCAGTCGATGGTGATGCATCACCATGTGTTTAGGGAACAGATCAAGAAAAGGAAAAAAAGAAAAACAGGACCATTCCATCACCAAAAAATCTTTAGTGAGCATCATGATATGGGCGGCTGATTGCTTAAAGACCACTTTGGGCGGCAGCGTAGCCTAGTGGTTAGAGCGTTGGACTAGTAACCGGAAGGTTGCGAGTTCAAACCCCCGAGCTGACAAGGTACTGTCGTTCTGCCCCTGAACAGGCAGTTAACCCACTGTTCCCAGGCCGTCATTGAAAATAAGAATGTGTTCTTAACTGACTTGCCTGGTTAAATAAAGGTAAAATTAAATAATAAAATATGCTTACACTGAACAAACAGGTCAAGTCTCCAGATCTGAAACCATAGCAAAAAAGTAATAATACTTTTTTTTTTAAAGGGCACATGGAAAATGTAATCCAGTCTCCTTTTCACCTCATTTAGCAAATGGTAATCTTACCAAAAGGCACATCTCAATAGGTAGTCTAAGTAACTCATTACTTATCCCATGTACAAATACCTATGCAATCACTTTAAAAAATAATAAATCACTGGAATACACCTAAGGCAATTGATGTAAATGATCAAATATAATTAAAAAGTACAGTACTTCAGACATGAACACTTTAGTTACAATAAATCCACATGAACATATTAAGACACTAAGATTTCCATGTCTTTGTGTACTCAGAAGACAGGTGAAGTGATCTGCAAAAAAATATTTCTAGTTAAATCATCACTTCTGAAATACAACAAGACTTTTCCAATACAACCAGTAGAGGGTTCCATGCAGTGACAAGTAGCATCATGATTGTCAGAACAGGTTTGAAGCAAACTACAAGTGTTTATTGAGTAACGGTGGAATGGTCTGTCACTAAAAGATTAAGAGCCATTAAGAACAGTAAACTACAGCTGCACCCCAATGAACAATGTGGAGTCTCTCGAAACATTAAAAATAACAAAAAACACAGATCGTTCGTATAAATAACAAACACAACTATAAAATCTAAAAGAAAGGGATATCCTGTGTTTGCCAAAAATGTTAAGGAATGTGAATTGAGAGTCCATTTGGTGGGGATAAGTGTCTGTACTGCTAGATCCAGCACCCAGGGAGTAGTTTCATTTGTCCAGCAGAGCAGCTCTCTCACCGTGCTGCGATTCCAACTCTAGAGGGGCATTATTGCGGTATATCAAGAACTGTATGGAGATCTGATGCTGCGAGTCAAGGGAATTCAAGAAGTTCATGAAATTAAATAAAAGTTATATTCTTAAAAAAGGCACTGGAAAGGAAATGCATCCCAGACTACAGGCTTAGATATAGGATAATGTACAGGTAAATACTTACAGCATACCAGTCACAAACCAACCTGAACCAATTGCCTTTAGGTAAGTTCATTACAGTCATTGTAATACAAGGACCGAGCCAAAAGCACAAGCTAAGTGTTAAGTCAAAGCAGACTAAAAGTTACAAGTACACATGTGATTGAAGAGACCAGAGGCCCAGCAGGCATTGTAATGAGAAGGATACCAGCAGGTCTAGAGAGAGGGTGCCCAGGCTGCCGACGAGCCAGGGCAGGTGGTGGATGATGTAGCTTCCCTCTCCCTGGCCCTGCTCAGGGTTCTTCAGCAGCACACTCAGGCCGTACATGGTGTTACCCAGGATGACCAGGGCAAACAGAAAGTAGGACACACCCTCCGTCGACTTTCTTGTATACTACAGAGAAATATAGAAAGAAAATATCCATGCAGCACTTTTACAGGTAGGAAGCCTACCCAGTACTCATTCACTCAACAACCCTTCCCAAACTCCCCTTCTTCCAACTCACATTAATGTGCATCTGTGGAAGTCTGGAGCAGAGGTAGAGCACTGAGGATATGGAGCCAATGATATACCCAATGATCTCCTTGGTGCGGAAAGCCTGGACACAAAAAAAAAAAAAGTTTGCATGTCACGCATCAACAAAAATTACATTAGCATCCACTGATTGCTTAAAGACCACTTTTCACCTTAATATTGTCCACAGTGGTTGACAGCAAGGCCCGCCCTTTAAACCCAGAGAGGACCACATCCTGTTGGGACGCAGGTAAGGCCACGAGGCCGGCAGAGAAGCCCAGGACATAGACCACACCCACCACATTTAAGACCAACCTGCCTGGGTTGGAAAAAAAAGGGGGTTTAGTCTTCATTTTTGGAAGACGCTGCCTCAGCAAACTCCTGCAACAATGAGTCGCTGCGTCATCAGCCGCCACAAAAATAAGGAAACAAAAACAGAATGTTGTGGTGATGCACGGTATTGCTGACATCAGTATTGGGTCATTTTTTACATTGGACAATGAGTGGAAAAAATGCAACACTAATGTAGAAAATTTTGGATCTGTTAAGTGTACAAAAAAAAAAGCAAAGTCGGGGATTTTTACCATCACAAGGTCTAGTATCAAGCAGTGTTTCTCAACACCAGCCTAATCCTAGGGAGCCTCTATGTAGACGAGAATAGTCCAATCTGAAGCTATTCCCATGCTAAAATACACACCTGTTAGATTCACTGAACCGTTAAATAACGAAGCCTATATTCAATTTAAACAACCTTGCAATGTTTTTTGGCATAATGAGACATTTTTACAAAGGTGTCTTGGAAAGAACATTTGCTGAGTCGGCAGCTCATGGACAAGCCATACCCTGTCATTTGTGTGTGTGTGTTAAACTGCAGTGTTTCCCAACTCCAGTCCTCAAGTACCCCCAACAGTACACATTTGTTGTAGCCCAGGACAAGCACACCTGATTCCACTTGTCAACTAATCATCAAGTCCTCAATGAGTTGAATCAGGTGAGTTTGTACGGGGCTACAACAATATGTACTGTTTGGAGTACTCAAGGACTGGATTTTGGAAAGACTTATACACACACAAAGGCCCCTCAATTAATAGTCAATGGGTGGAATGTACAATGACCAGTAGCCTTGATTTAGTACTGACGAATGTCACCGCAGATAATTTGACAAAAACAAACTCACTGTTATTCATCCTGTTCTTAGCCACGTAGTAAAAGTACATTCCCAGCATCAATAAATCAGCCAGGACATAATACACTGCTGTGTATGTCTGTATGAGAGAAGGGGGAGAGAGAGACATGTCAGTGGAGTGGACAAGGGGAATACTTATATGCCGAACATTAAAACGTCATTATCTTTACATCAGTATCTTGAGCTGACAATTTCAGTTTATCCTTATTCTCATTTTAGACAGACACCAAAAGAGTTCATTTTTAAACCATTTCAGCAATATTGACTGACCCAGACAGCCATCACTTACCTGTAGCGGCAGTTGGTCAGCTAAGAATGAGCCTACAAGATTGCAGGAGTCACCCCCCAGCCACAGCAGCAGAAACCAAATGGACAAGGCACTGTCCATATTCCCACTCTTACAAGAGTTGTAGTACTGCCTGCATTCATGAACATAACAATAGGAAGAGTAACAGTGCTGTCCTTAAGTCAGAAATGGGCTGAAATAATGTAAACCCAATCAAGACTTACGGCAGAGAAGAGACCATGAAGCACATTATTGACAGCAGACCCAGGATTACACTGGCCATGTCCCTGGGGTCCTGGGCACATTCCCGCAGCCCTTCCCAAACCCATATTGACCCATTTGGGCACACAGCGCTGAAGTTTCCATCAGTGTTCCATCCAATGGACACCAGCGTGAGGACACCATCAGCCGACCCCAAATTCAGACTCATTCTATGCACAGAGGAAAGGGTTAAACGCACAAGTTACACAAAATAGCTAAATAAGCAATACATTACAGGTAGGTATGTGCTTATTATTTCTGTAGGTAAAACTTGTTTATACCTCAGTCTCAAATGTTACTATCTGCTATGGAATTCAGAGTCGAGTGACCTCGGTTTGAACCAAGAATGGACTGACTGTTTCCAGCTGGGCAATAAAACAAGTTGCTAGCTTACGTTTCCTTGCTTGTTAGCCGGCTGCCTCCTCAAGGTTGTGGCTGATTCAAACGCCTAAATAAGGTAACGCCGGTCGAACATTCAAAGGACTGATCTTACCTGATTCTCGGACAGTTATTGTAGTGTGTCCAGGCATCAACGTCTGTTTGCCGACTGGCTTGCAAAGATAAAGAAAACAGGCATAGACGTAAAAACAATTGTGTTCGGAGTGACCTAGCTAGTTATGATTGGAAGATGATCTCTAACGTCAGGGAAAAGGCGGAGCTAGACGGCCGATTGAGGGAGTTATATTAACCTGAGCCGCCGTGCACCGTAAACGAGCAAAAGCGGTCAGGGAGGAGCGCCTTTCTCAAATCGAACCGTAATATGCGCTGCTCGAACTTGTTAACGAGGCAGTATAGTGCATAATTTAGAAACATATATTTTCAAACTAGTTTTCATTGGGGAAGCAGATAAAGCGTTTTTATCAAAAGCAATCTCTGTTGCATCTGAAACCACTCATTACCCCAAGTGCTTAAATGGATACTTGGCAATGAGGCAATTTATCTATTTCCGCAGTCAGATGAACTCGTGGATACCATTTTATGTCTGTGCGTCCAGTATGAAGAAATGTATAGTTTCACGAGAAAATGCTAACTAGCGTTAGCGCAATGACTGAAAGTCTACCTTAAAGCTAGTTAGCAACTTCCGCACGCATACATAAAAATGGTATCCATGAGTTCATCTGACTCTGGGTAAGTAAATAAATTACCTTATTAACAAAATCCTTAAGTATCCCTTTAACTAGCTCTCAGCAGTTACATTCGCCCAGTGTTGCCTCCATTGAACTACAGTTCCGACCTTGTGTTAATGTGCGAGCAAGCATCGGGGTTCTTAAACAAAACACCCTCAGTCAGAAGAAACTATCATCAATATGCGCGAAAGCAGTCAAGGTCTATGAATGGGGTACTCTTCAACCTACAGTGCTTCTCTTCTGTTTTGAGCAGACAGTTGGCCAGAGATGGACACCTTGCTGGCTCATGCACGGAAGGTAAACCGGATCCAAAACGAATACAATCCCTTTTCACAGAGGCATGACGAATCCCCCCCAATTATGTATGTAATAAGGGACCTCGGTTAAATAACAACTCAACTAAATTTTCAGTTTCCAAGCTATATCACAAAATAACCATCACAAACTATTTCACAGTTCTACACGCTTTGTATTTTTTCAAAACACTGGAAATTAAGACCATAATGGTGTCTTAAGGTTGCGTATTGCTGCCACTCAGATTAGTTTTGTATAAAGTTATTACGAGATACTGTAAAATCATGTTATGAAATAATTCAATAACTCATTATAATGAAATAATCCATTATCTCGTTATTGTGAGAAAGGTCACGTTATAACGAGAAACAGCCTTTATTACAAAAATAATCAGGTTGCACATTGTAGAAAAGGCCCATGGAGTTGGTGGAATACTCCTTTAATTCATTGCCATTTACTCAGCTGGGCCAGGGGCGCTTTAATTAGGTCAGGTGGAAATGTCTGATAGATCTCAACTCCATAAAAGGAGGAAATTGCCATCGCCTGATCTCGCTGCTTTCTCTTCCCTAACTCCATCTGATCCAGAAGTTCTGTGCATCCATGAATCCACCACAGACTACTCAGTAAATATACCACTTTATGGTTAAAGGAATTCCTGCCTCAGTCTCATACATTCCTCTGTCACCTGACACGTGACCACCTGTTCACCTTCACTGTCAGTCATCCTACCTGTCCAGCAACCCACACAGATTCCACTAATCTTTCAATGGTCCTTTGAGCCGGATGATGACTGAACCAAAGACAGGTGAAAAGGAAATGGAGGCGGAGAGGGAAGAATTGTCTCCACTGGAAGGAAGAAGCGAGGAGGAGAGAGCAGCTGAGGGAAAGGTCTTGGAACAAAGGAAATATCAAGGAGCTAAGCCTAAAGCAACAAAGGCTTCATCCTCAACCACCAGCAGCACCAGAAGAACCAGGCAAGCACCTGGTTATCTTAAGGATTATGTGGTTGAGGTTCCGACATCAAAGGGCAAGCCCACCAGAGCTCAAAGAGTTGATGGATCAACTATACGTTTCAGCCATCAACCATCCCCTCTGAGCCAAGGACCGGAAACTGCTTTGGAGCAGGAAAGTGGTCTACGTGAAGAACCTATGGAGGAGGTAACTCCCACTGCACAGGTCGACCAGCTTCCAGAGGCAGGCTCCGCTCACCCCTTAACTAATGGGAAATCGTCGAAGCACTCTAGACGGAGTGGGAGTTCGACCAGTGGATACCCCTTTGGAAGTGGCCATGGCAGCCGCCATTCACTAGCCCTCAGCGATTCACAGACCGCTGTCCTACAAGAGAGGATGAAACTATTAGCTTTGGAGGAAATTGAGCGTCAGATTCAGGAGGAACGACAGGCTGACGAACGATGTCACCAATTGGATGGGCAGGCCCGTAGAGCTCTACAGGAACGGGAATTCATTGCCAAGAACCTGGCACAGCAGCGACGGCACCGTCAAGCCAGAAGGGAATTAGAGGAGGCACGGATGGTCTCATCCTTCCTGGAGAGGAACGAACAGGGAGTTGACCTGCCCACTCTTCCACATGGACCTGAACGGTCTGCCTTTCTTTCCCAATCTGCCCCTCTGGTACAGCATGGCACACAGTCCTCGGAGGTTCCGGGGTCAACAGCCAACACGGAGCACGGGAGACGGGCCGCTCCGCCAACGCCCTCTATGCCAGTGACACAAGTTAGCATTCCTCCATCTGGACAAAGCATCACTCCTTCGCCTTTCCGCCAATTACCAACCAAGGCAAATCGTTCCTTTCGTCCAGGGCCAGGCCAGTCCTCAAACAACAGGTCGGAGGGCTCTTGCCCAATTCCGGCTGCCACAAATGGAGGGTCTGGGACAGTAGGGGACAGGCCCAATGAGGCCACAGTGGGCTCATCAGAAGTCCCGGGTTTATCCTTCACGCAACCAGAAGAGGGAGCCAACATTATGAAACTTCTAGTAGCCTCAGCCTATGGAATTCCCAGACCCAAACTGCCATACTTTGAAAATGGAAAGGAGAGTGAATTTGTCCTTTTGGAAATGGCATTGGAGAGCCTACTGGGTATTCACAGTCATCTGTCAGAACGCTACAAATACCAAGTACTAATGGATCATTTGCGGTTTCCCAGTGCATACAGGCTGGCCCAATCCTTTATGCACTCCGCAACACCATACACTGCAGCTCTCCAGGCCCTGAAGGCGAGATATGGTGAGCCACGTCAGCTGGTCCAGAATGAACTAAACAACATCCTGAACACGTCTCCAATTAAAATGGGAGACCATGCTGCCTTCCAAGAATTCTCCCTGGCTGTCCAATCCCTGACCTCGATGCTCCAATCTGTTGAAGGAGAAGACGGGAACGAGCTGAAATGTGGCTCCCACGTGGACAGGCTTCTTAGCAAACTTCCAGTGTACCTCAGAGACAGTTTCATTGAACATTGTTTGAATAAGGGCATCCTGAAAGAGGGCTCGAGAAGCACCTATGCTCTCAGAGACCTGGCCGCATGGTTGGAGGTGAAGGCAAAGGCAAAGAGCATCGCTCACCAGGCCACAATCTCCGCCATAGCCACCGGGGGAAAGAAGGAGTTCGAATGCCAGCAGGGACAGAAAAGGCAAAATCCCACTACCATGTACTTAAATACTGAGGCCGGGAAGAACCCGGAAGAAGACCCCTCTCAAGAGCAAGAACATCAAATTCCAACCTTACTGCCCATATTGCAATAGTAAGGGGCACTTCCTTGGCTCATGCCCCAGAGTAAAAAAGCTCACTCAAACTCAATTGAAGGCCTGGATCACTTCAGGCGAGCGATGCTACAAGTGTGCCCGTAGCCATAAGGTGGAGACCTGCACATTGAGGAAACCCTGCAACCGCTGTAAAGAAATCCATCTCACCGTGTTGCATGATCTAATTCCCCAAGCACAGAAGGAGCAGAGTATGCTCATGGTAGGAGCTGCAAAGGAGCTGTACCTCGACCAGCAGAACCGGTCTCCAAGGGTCATGTTGAAGGTGGTCAAGGTCACTCTGCAAACGGGATTACCTACCAAGTCTACAGCACAGAGGGAAATGGCGGAGAGAAATGGCCAGCCTGGAAACTGGCCAAGTAGTAATGATGGTGGACCCTCAGCTGCCTCCTGGCCGGTGGGCCGTATAACTAAGACCATGCCTGGGACCGATGGTCGTGTTAGATCAGTGGAAATCCAGGTGAAGAACCGGACATATATCCGGCCAGTTGCCCGACTAATTCCTCTCCCTGAGATGACAGAGGACAGGGAGCAATGAGCCTTTTTTGAGGAATGTGGAAATTAACAAATTTCCGGGGTGGCTGTAGAAAAGGCCCATGGAGTTGGTGGAATACTCCTTTAATTCATTGCCATTTACTCAGCTGGGCCAGGGGCGCTTTAATTAGGTCAGGTGGAAATGTCCGATAGATCTCAACTCCATAAAAGGAGGAAATTGCCATCGCCTGATCTCGCTGCTTTCTCTTCCCTAACTCCATCTGATCCAGAAGTTCTGTGCATCCATGAATCCACCACAGACTACTCAGTAAATATACCACTTTATGGTTAAAGGAATTCCTGCCTCAGTCTCATACATTCCTCTGTCACCTGACACGTGACCACCTGTTCACCTTCACTGTCAGTCATCCTACCTGTCCAGCAACCCACACAGATTCCACTAATCTTTCACACATTATTACGAGAAATAGCCTAGCTGAATCGATAGCATAGGCTACATGGCATGCACATAGACCTTTGTACTGAGATGCAGTGCCTTGAGACCGCTGTGCCACTCGGGAGCCCTTAATGGAGAGGAGAGCCCATTATGTCCGGTTTGCTTGAGTTGATCAACTTTTATTTTTCTCTTCAATTTGAGGTATTGGGAAATATTAGTGGTATTGAGCAATATAGATGGTGTTGTCATTAGTTTACTTACCTACATTGTGTTGAGTTATCGACGGCTCTACAGCACACGGAAAAAACACAGTAGCTAGCTTTTCCTTAATTATTAACTGGGCAGACATGGGACACTTAATGGATACAAACTAATGCATCTTAAATACATCCAAACAGGTTAGGTGGTGACCCAAAACACAGTCAGGCGTTTACTTCACATTCTAGACCCCCATGGACTCCCCCTTTAGGCCGGAAATCTCTGGTAAAAGAGATTAACTAGCTACTTTACCTTCACAACCAAGAGGACATAAAGGAACAGTTTAGGTAATTGTCATTTTTGTCTTGTACTTTCACATTTGGAAGGTGCTTTGAAACAATTTAGCTAGCATGATTATATATTTTCTAGCACAACCAACCCATTAGCTAGCATGCTATATCTGAATGATGCACTGAAATTAGGTACTCTCAAGGGGATCACAATAGTAGCTAGCTATGGCTATTCTCAAAAATAAGCACTGTGCTAGGGCAACAAGTGAGTAAGAATCCCGGATGTCTCAACTCCTCCCTTTCCTCTACGCGAAACATACTGTTTTTATGTACAGACGTGTAGCCTAAGCCGGCATTGTGGACAAACCATCTGTCGAGACTCTAGTCTAGAGAGACTACTATTTTATGTATTATTGATTGATGACTGTTGGAACTGGCTAACAAACAGAAAGTGCCAGTGGCTTTAATCTTGTAATTGAAAGAGAAACTTGTAATAAAATTATATATTTATGATATAGTGTTGTTTGGTCCATTGTAATGCTCAGAAGTCATGATCCAACTCAATAGGTGGCCTGTCACGATCCAGTCTTCCTATGGTTGAGGTGTTCCCCCTAAGTAAAAAGGAACTGCCGTAGTCTGGTAGTGGTGCCATTTTTTGTAACCCTATAGGCGGCAGGTGTTACGTAGTCATATGGCCAATACTGTATTCTGTAAATATAATTACAATATAGACTTGTACTTGCTCTTTAGAGAAGTTCTGTGCATCTTATGTTGGAAACCATATTCACGGAAACCTAGTTGCAGACTACTTATAAAATTGTAACCTGTTTCATGAACACCAGTGCTCTTTTAGGACAAGAATGACTGCGTAACCTTAAGGACAATGTCTCCATCACAGGTCCCCAAGGGTAATGTTATAGTAAGGGTATATATCATTAACATAACTTGTGATGGTTTAAATGTTCAGATTGGGCATGTCAAATCAATGAACTATATCAACGTTTTTATTTACATTTTACCTCACAACCTTTTGATTGGAAAAATTTGATATGCATTGAATGTATGACTTTTACCCTTGTGAAGTAAGATGTATCCGGGCAGCCGAGCGGAAATGGAGGAAAACTCGCCTCCCTGCGGACCTGGCATCCTTTCACTCCCTCCTCTCTACATTTTTCTCTACATTTTCCTCCTCTGTCTCTGCTGCTAAAGCCACTTTCTACCACTCTAAATTCCAAGCATCTGCCTCTAACCCTAGGAAGCTCTTTGCCACCTTCTCCTCCCTCCTGAATCCTCCTCCCTCCTGAATCCTCCTCCCCCTCCCCCTCCTCCCTCTCTGCAGATGACTTCGTCAACCATTTTGAAAAGAAGGTCGACGACATCCGATCCTCGTTTGCTAAGTCAAATGACACCGCTGGTTCTGCTCACACTGCCCTACCCTGTGCTCTGACCTCTTTCTCCCTCTCTCTCCAGATGAAATCTCGCGTCTTGTGACGGCCGGCCGCCCAACAACCTGCCCGCTTGACCCTATCCCCTCCTCTCTCTCTCCAGACCATTTCCGGAGACCTTCTCCCTTACCTCACCTCGCTCATCAACTCATCCCTGACCGCTGGCTACGTCCCTTCCGTCTTCAAGAGAGCGAGAGTTGCACCCCTTCCGAAAAAACCTACACTCGATCCCTCCGATGTCAACAACTACAGACCAGTATCCCTTCTTTCTTTTCTCTCCAAAACTCTTGAACGTGCCGTCCTTGGCCAGCTCTACCGCTATCTCTCTCAGAATGACCTTCTTGATCCAAATCAGTCAGGTTTCAAGACTAGTCATTCAACTGAGACTGCTCTTCTCTGCATCACGGAGGCGCTCCGCACTGCAAAAGCTAACTCTCTCTCCTCTGCTCTCATCCTTCTAGACCTATCGGCTGCCTTCGATACTGTGAACCATCAGATCCTCCTCTCCACCCTCTCCGAGTTGGGCATCTCCGGCGCGGCCCACGCTTGGATTGCGTCCTACCTGACAGGTCGCTCCTACCAGGTGGCGTGGCGAGAATCTGTCTCCTCACCACGCGCTCTCACCACTGGTGTCCCCCAGGGCTCTGTTCTAGGCCCTCTCCTATTCTCGCTATACACCAAGTCACTTGGCTCTGTCATAACCTCACATGGTCTCTCCTATCATTGCTATGCAGACGACACACAATTAATCTTCTCCTTTCCCCCTTCTGATGACCAGGTGGCGAATCGCATCTCTGCATGTCTGGCAGACATATCAGTGTGGATGACGGATCACCACCTCAAGCTGAACCTCGGCAAGACGGAGCTGCTCTTCCTCCCGGGGAAGGACTGCCCGTTCCATGATCTCGCCATCACGGTTGACAACTCCATTGTGTCCTCCTCCCAGAGAGCTAAGAACCTTGGCGTGATCCTGGACAACACCCTGTCGTTCTCAACTAACATCAAGGCGGTGGCCCGTTCCTGTAGGTTCATGCTCTACAACATCCGCAGAGTACGACCCTGCCTCACACAGGAAGCGGCGCAGGTCCTAATCCAGGCACTTGTCATCTCCCGTCTGGATTACTGCAACTCGCTGTTGGCTGGGCTCCCTGCCTGTGCCATTAAACCCCTACAACTCATCCAGAACGCCGCAGCCCGTCTGGTGTTCAACCTTCCCAAGTTCTCTCACGTCACCCCGCTCTCTCGACTGGCTTCCAGTTGAAGCTCGCATCCGCTACAACACCATGGAGCTTGCCTACGGAGCTGTGAGGGGAACGGCACCTCAGTACCTCCAGGCTCTGATCAGGCCCTACACCCAAACAAGGGCACTGCGTTCATCCACCTCTGGCCTGCTCGCCTCCCTACCACTGAGGAAGTACAGTTCCCGCTCAGCCCAGTCAAAACTGTTCGCTGCTCTGGCCCCCCAATGGTGGAACAAACTCCCTCACGACGCCAGGACAGCGGAGTCAATCACCACCTTCCGGAGACACCTGAAACCCCACCTCTTTAAGGAATACCTAGGATAGGATAAGTAATCCTTCTCACCCCCCTAAAAGATTTAGATGCACTATTGTAAAGTGGCTGTTCCACTGGATGTCATAAGGTGAATGCACCAATTTGTAAGTCGCTCTGGATAAGAGCGTCTGCTAAATGACTTAAATGTAAAATGTAAAAGTATTGACTCGGGCAACAACTTTATTGTTCACGAATCAGGGACGCTCTGCACACGTCAACAGTCACCAGTCACCCTCGAAGCATCGTTACCCATCGCTCCACAAAAGCCGTGGCCCTTGCAGAACAGGGGGGAACCTTTACTTCAAGATCTCAGAGCAAGTGACGTCACCGATTGAAACGCTATTTAGCGCGAACACCGCTAACTCGCTAGCCATTTCACATCCGTTACAATAGCTGTGCCCAAAAGTTGTGATAGATGGAGGCTAACAACTGTTTCGTGTAATTAACATTATAGTGTCCTGGAAATATGACATTGCTATAGTAGGCAAATGTTTATTAGAAAACAACTTTGCCATCATTATCATCTCAAATGAATGGCAATGTCGTTAGTTCGTCAACAATAGCCAGCAATGCTAACGGTAGCGAGCTCAAATCTGAGTTGGTCTCCCCTCAATTTTAGCTAGCTAACGTTATACATCTAAAGTCATTCTGACGACATCCACATGACTAAAGGATTTCCTAATAATCATTTGACTCCCTTTGAAATGTCATATTTCCAAACTACTGTAGTACACTTTTGATTAAATTAGCGCTCATTGAGTACGCTTGATCAGTCGGAAATTGTTCTCTGATAGGGACTTGCTTGTTCCTGAGAAAAGCCATAGCTACCATAGTGATCCTCTCGAGTGGCGAATTTCAGTGCATAATTCAGATATAGTTTACTAGATGGTTATGCTAATCATGCTACCTTCAATGCACCTTCCAAATGTGAAATATCAGGTAGCTACTAATCCCCTTTCCAGAGATGTAGGTCCAAATGTACAGTCCATGGGGATCTAGAATATGAAGTAAACGTCTGACTATTTTGGGTCACCACCTGTTTGGAACCATTTAAGATGCATTAGTTTGTATCCACGAAGCTTTCCAAATCCGCCCAGTTGTTCAAGGAATAACGTCGAGGTCCGATCATTTTTAAAATCTGCTGTACAGCCATAGAGAACTCCGATTTCCCTACAATGCATGACACCATTTATTTTGCTCAATGACACAAATATCTCCTAATGCCTCAAACCGGGGAGAAAATACAAGTTAATCAACACAAGCAAACTGGACATAATGTCAACCTGTGCAAGAGAGGAAGACAAGCGTGCCAAGTAGCCTATGCTAACGTTTCAGCACAATAAAGGCCAGTTCTCATAAAATACAAGTTATTTTGCAATAAATACATCTTTCTCGTTACAACATTACTTTTCTCATAACGAGTTATTTCCTAATGTGATCTAATTTCGTAATAGTCATATAAAAAATATTGCTGATTGGCAGCAATATGCCACTGTAGTATCTTAAACAGCTGAAGTTCACTGCAGCCACATTTCTGCCTGAAACACGTGCCATTTGCCAGCTATTCCACAGGTTGCATGTCACTGAAGGCTCCAGTGTAGATAATGCAGTTCAGCCTGTGCACCCATATGTAGACTTGATAACAAATGTCCACTTGATAACAAATGTCCACATGGCAGTTGGGGGCGGGCCACAACCTGCTGTATCTGGGCTATTGGCCATAATTGGCTAAAGTGGGCATGCAAGTCATCCATACCCAACCCTGCAGTAAATCGTGACATACTCACAAAACACAGTTTGGGACAAGATCGACTTCATTAACAAATGTACTCATATAGATGCCACATAGGCCATCTGAAACCAGAGAAGTTGGTTCTTAGGGGCAGTTGAGCTTTAAACAATTTTTTTCTCAGCCTGAAATGAAGTCTTGTCTTGCAACATTGATATCAATACTATTTACAGGAAATATTTGAACATATTTTATTTATTGATGAAATACCAAACAAATCACTGGTTTTCCTCATTTGTTCTCTCTTATTTACAGCAGGTCAAATATGTCAACAAACATACAACAAATACTTGGTAGGTAATTCATGTCAAACTTTATAGTACATCAAGATTAGGGGAAATAGGAGTTTCAGATACTTTATAAAGCAAGTTTCACAGATTTACAAACATTAGAAATGATAATAGAAAAAAATACGTATTATTCATTTAACTACTGCAAACAAAATTATACTTTAAAACAAATCATACTTTAAAATCTGTACAAGCACTTTCTTAAACATCCATAAATTGCCACAGAAGAGGAAATGGAGGTCTTTAAAAAGTCCAGTTTGCCAGAAACACAGATTGATTTAATTTCTATTTTACAATAACTCTTTAAAAAGAGGAAAAGGATGAAATAAACCTGTACATTTGTACAATAGGTCCTGCATTTTACGTATGTGGTCTTAAAGGGAAAAAAAGCAAAAAACATGAGATGAGGAAGACAAAATCCTTTCACTTCTCTTGACCTTCTCTTTTCCTCTTTTAACACAATGATTCTCACTTGATGTGCATCGGCTTTTCATCCGTTTTTAACCGCTTGCGTTTAGGCTGCACAAACTCATCCTCGGAGTCTTCTGTGAGATCCGCCTCCTCTCCCTCTCCAGCTGGGGCCTTGGGCTCCTCTGGAACCTCTGGTACCTCGGGCTCCTCTGGTACCTCGGGGAAACTCTCATCTGGATAGAGCTCCAGCAGCCTCTCCTCAAAGTACAAACTCACAGCTTTCCCTGCCTCCGCCACCTCGGAGTCCGCCTGTCGGGAGGGAGGGAAGGAAAGAGGGAGAGAGTATGAGGAAGGGCGAGGTGGGGTGTGCGGGTACCATTGAACAGGAGGGATGAATGGGTAAGGAATGGAAGGAGTACATTAGTGGGTTAACATTCCGAGTGGGCAGCCGAACCTTTACCCTCCATGTGTATTAGAAACAGCTTACCTGCACATTACTCTGTTTCTCCTCATCATATACCTGGATTATTCGAGACATCTAAAAAAGGGGCGATAACAGTACAATAAAATACAAAAAAGCAGAAGGGGAGGGGGGGATTTCACAGTACAGACAGGTTATAGGTAACAACCATGTGTACCGTCACTACCCTAGGTCTTTGGGCCTAAGGAAAATACACTCCTTAGTGAACTTGTGTCCAAATACGGTTTGTGTCTGTCATCCCTCCATAAACTTGTTGCAGCTTACAGTCATTGGGTAATCTTGTCATTACATTTCCAAGCTAGTCTATGGTCTGTCTTTACCTGGCTGCTTCTGCCTGCTGAGAGAATTCTGAACAGCATCCATAGCCTTGCTCTGGGTCCTGGCATATTCCTGGGAGTGACAGCTTTCACTTTCTCTCCCTGCTAAATTGTTTAGCTTGATATAATATCCTTGACACTGACAGTTCCTTCACTGATACCTAGTAAGTGTCCTTGGAAATCGTAACTTATGCATAAGTAGCATATATGGCACATTGAGCTGAACTGCTGACTATGTCAACTGCAGCCAATAGGAAATCTTTTAACGTCACTATCACAACTCAGTTCCTCATTGACTTTCTCAAGGTATCATATTGTTTCCCTCTGTTCCATTTTAAATCAATGTTGAATACCAACCACTTTGTAAATTACCTTTCCCCCTAAACACATCACTTGAAAACAAGTTCGACACTATATCAAAAGGTCCAATTCAGACACACATGTTGACTTACAAAGCCAAAGATGAAAATCCCACACACATGGGACAAGTCTTTTTCATTCAAAAAGTTAAGTATTTGGATTAGTATCAGATTTAAACTATTCATTATTACACTAAAAAGGAGAATGTAGCTTCTTTTTTATTTTTTTTTTACAACCAAATCTAATTTTAATGTAAACAGCATCCAGACCCTTTATGTGCAATTTCACTTACCACTAACCAGCGCTTCATTTTCTTATCCTCTTTGTGCAGTATGTGGGCTCTGACAAATATGAACAAAGGCTCCAAAATCACCCAAATTAGTCATTTTAGAAACAGAAAAGCTATGTTGTACATGTTGTACACATGAAATTGTGGCATTCTGAACTTAATCCACAACGTTATATTTCATTTTGTTGCAAGTCGACTGCTACGTCCATTCTACAGGTAACTGCCAAAGTAAAAGGAAACACTTGAGGGGTATAAAGTACATTGAAAGAAGGTGCTTCCACACAGGAAGTTCCAGACACTTAGACTTTATGCCAAGGCGCATTGAAGTTGTTCTGTTGGCTCAACACCCTATTAAGACAATGTTGGTGTTTCCTTTATTTTGGCAGTTACCTGTAGCAGCAGGCTACACTGAGAATGGAACAGCTGAATAGGGGAAACAGCTCGAGTCGCACAAAATGGAATATAATGTTGCCGAGAAAGTTCGGAACGACAATTTCATGTGTTCAACATCCCGAAGACCTACATCACTATACTGAGAGCGTTTCTGTTACTAAAATTACGCATGTGGGTGTTTTTAGAGCATTTGTTTTTTCAGAGCCCCCATACAACACAATGAGGATGAGGAAACATATATTTTTTTAAATCACTAGTTGCAGTACATTTCTCAAAAACAAGTGGAATCGCAAAATGTATTATTTTTTAAAGGGTCTGGACCATTCTATAACATTTGGTTGTAAAAAAGCTCAATTCTGCTTTAAGATCCAGGACTTGTGTGGCACAGTCAATGACAACTACACTGAACAAAAATATAAACGCAACATGTCAAGTGTTAGTCCCATGTTTCAAGAGCCAAAATAAATAATTCCAGAAATGTTCCATATACACAAAAAAACATATTTCTATTAAATTTTATGCACAAGTTTGTTTATATCCCTGTCAGTGAGCACTTCTCCTTTGCCAAGATATACCACCTCTGTCAGGTGAATGGATTATCATGATCATTACACAGGGGCACCTTGTGCTGGGGACAATAGCGTCTGACAAGGGGCACTGAGGAGTATTTCTGTTTGTGATTAAAGCCCTTTTGTGGGGAAAAACTGGATCTGATTGGGTTGGTGTGCAGCCATGGGTGCCAGTCATGTGAAATCCATAGATTAGGGCTTAATGAATTTATTTAAATTGACATTTCCTTTTGTGAACTGTAACTCAGTCAAATCTTTGAAAATTGTTGCATGTTGTGTTTATATTTTTGTTGATCGAAACAGTTAACTATAATGAATACAGATAAAAAGCAACCCATTAGCTGTTTAAAGGGTAATCTCTGCAAGAAAGTTATTTAGAATGACAAATCTCTGATATTGTGGCAATAATGGCAATTGGCAATTATAGTCAATGCTTTATAGGTTTGCTTGTTTTGTTAACTCCTCAGTAAACAAATCAAGAAGTCTTATGACAGCAGACTATCCCACAACGTACAAAATAACTGACCAGAAAGACATTACATTAGTGGCCATGAAAATATTTCAGGTTAGAAAAACAGCAAATTAGTTTGGCAACACCACATTCACAACAAACAGTATAGTGTGAGTACACAGTAACTGCATTCAGTCATCCAGTGTTAATCCCTGTGGGTGCACAAGTCCATGCCAAACGGTGTGATAAAGATCAACCTTCTGAATAATGTATTCCCACTGTCAGCATACAGTATTAGTGTGCATGTGGCCTCCTGCATCCATTCAACTATCAATCAGCCCCCCCCCCTAGTTAAATAAAAGGTTAAAAATAAAAAATAAAACCATATTTTTTATTTTTATCTCCTCATGCCTGGAAGTCATGCCCACTCACCTCATTGTACTTGGCACAGTTGCTGAAGACCAGGCGCACATCTGAGACAAACTCCTTCGGGCTCTGGTAGTGTTGGACATGCTTCAACTGTAGCTTCTGTTTCACCAGGGTCAAGTCCATGGGCTTCTTGATGATCTTGTAGTAATTAGGGATCTGGTGAGAGGGGAACACTGTGGTTTGAGAGCCATATTGGTTCATTAATTTAACATACAGAATATTATGGTTATAGTCACAATGATTAAGTAATGTGGTACTGGGGGTATAGGGCAGGGTCAATAAACCAATCAAATGTATTTATAAATCCCTTTTTACATAAGCAGTTGACACAGTGCTTTTACAGAAACCCGGGCCAAGACCCCAAAGAAACCAATGGTAAAATAAAGAACACAATGGCCAGGAAAAAGTCCCAAGAAGGAAGAAAACCAGAGGAGGCTGTACTCAGTAAAGGGGAAGAGTATATTTGGCCATCAAGGTCATATAGAATAACGGTGGCATTGCCTTTTACATGCTTGAGATACTTACAGAGGGAGGAACAGGCTCCTGGAACCCCTCACTGAGATCATGGCAGAAAACATACAGCAGGAGGCGCTCACACCTCTGCAGGGAGTGAGAGATAGGGGTGGTGGTTATGCAGGAGAACATTACACAAGTCCTTATCATTCCTCAGCTAGAGAGAGAGACTGAGGCATGTGTCCCAATGTCTGAACGCAGCAAATAAAAAATGGAAGGAGTAGCACGTCTGGCTTCATGACTACAAACATACTCAATACAAGTTGCCAGGAACTCACATACTCCATTTTAGTCATTTAACAGACGCTCTTATCCAGAATGACTTACAGGGGCAATTAGGGTTAAGTGCTTTGCTCAAGGGTACGTCGACCGATTATTTTTACTTAGTCGGCTAGGGGATTCGAACCAGCAACCTTTCGTTTACTGGCCAAACGCTCTTTACCCCTATGCTACCGTAGAGAGCTGTACTGCCTTCATTCACACTGATTCACTCCTCAAATATGAGGGCATCTAAAGTAGGGCTCTACAACTCTGTTCCCAGAGAGCTACCTTCCTGTAGGTTTTCGCTCCAACCCCAGTTGTAACTAACCTGATTCAGCTTATTAAACAGCTAATTATTATTACCATCAGGTGCGCTAAATTAACGTTGGAGCGAAAACGTTCAGGGCGATATCTCTCCAGGAACAGGGTCAATGAAAATTCACTGATGTACGTAGTGAGGAAATGTATTGAATTGGCAGTGGCAGTAGAAACTACTAATCCTATGGAAAGTCCTTCCAACTGTAAGCAGGGAAAGACCTAGGTGCGGGGTGTCAAACTTATTCCATGGAAGGCCTAGTGTCTGCTGGTTTTTCCTTTCAATTAAGACCTAGACAATCAGGTGAGGGGAGTTCCTTATGAATCAGTGACCTTCATTCATCAATGAAGTACAAGGGAGGAGTGAAAACCTGCGAACTCAGCCCTCTGTGGAAAGAGTTTGACATGTTACAGGTATTACAGGTGGATGGCTCCACTGACCCTCTGGTCCTCAGGACTCAGGCCCTGCTCACTGATGTCCTTCTCGTCACGAGGCTCGTCGTCAGGCTGGTACTCCATCTCCGGGCTTGCCAGGCTCCGGCAGAACGTGCACATCCACTCACCACTGACAGGGGAGAAACAGAAAGAAAATGTGAAGCAATAATCCAGATATATAGACATGGGAAAATGATAGCTGATGTATAGCAAGATATCAGCATCCAATGTAAAAGGCTTTGAGTTAAAGGTGCTATATGAATGAAATTCATTCTCATTCTGACATCTACTGTAGTCAACGCCGGCCGCGCATCCGGGGCTCACCTCGGGGAGCACTTCAAGGTGGGGATGTGACAGGTGATGTGGAAGACTTTGGGGCAGCGGTCGCAGCAAAGCAGCTCTCCCCCGTTGTTGCACACAGCACACCAGTCCTCGTTGGGGTCGTCCTCCTTCCCTCCTGCCCCGCTCTGGTTGGTCCCCTGTGCAGTGCGTGGAGAGCGCAGGGCAGCAGATGCGGCTCCCTTACCATTGGTCAGCAGTGCGGCAGAGGCCACAGTGGATGTGCTGCTGGTGGTGATAGGGGCGTTGCCAGGCCTGTTGGCCCCACTGCAGGCCTCCTGGTCCTGGGGCTCAGTTTTGACATGCTCCCCCACCTTCTTGAGGATGTCCTGGACAGAGGAGCCAGAAGTCACAGAGCCCAACAAGGGGAGAGGGGGAGTACATCTGCTCTCTGAACTACTCATCTGTGGGACAAAACACACACAAGAACGAAAGACTGGGTTAAGTACATTTAGAATTCTGGTTTAGCGTCAAGAAGTGAGGCTGAAAACCTCTGTTGTTCAACAAACAAGCATCTTATAAAGATAGCCTCCCTTACCCGCAGATCCACAGCTTATGAGACACACACACAAAATACCTCCCTTACATAAATATATGTATAACTATGTATGCCAGTGAAATACCTGCTAGATATAAACTTAGAAAAAAAAGAAACGTCCCTATTACAGGACCCTGTTTTCAAAGATCATTCGTAAAAATCCAAATAACTTCACATATCTTCATTGTAAAGGGTTTAAAAAATGTTTCCCATGCTTGTTCAATGAACCATAATTAATGAACATGCACCTGTGGAACGGTCGTTAAGACACTAACAGCTTACAGACGGTAGGCAATTAAGGTCACAGTTATAAAAACTTAGGGACACTAAAGAGGTCTTTCTACTGACTCTGAAAAACACCAAAAGAAAGATTCCCAGGGTCATCTGCATAAACGTGCCTTAGGCATGCTGCAAGGAGACATGAGGACTGCAGATGTGGCCAGGGCAATAAATTGCCATGTCCGTACTGTGAGACGCCTAAGACAGCGCTACAGGGAGACAGGACGGACAGCTGATCATCCTCGCAGTGGCAGACCACGTGTAACACCTACACAGGACCGGTACAACCGAACATGACACCTGCGGGACAGGTACAAGATGGCAACAACAACTGCCCGAGTTACACCAGGAACGCACAATTGCTCCATCAGTGCTCAGACTGTCCGCAATAGGCTGAGAGAGGCTGGACTGAGGGCTTGTAGGCCTGTTCTAAGGCAGGTCCTCACCAGACATCACCGGCAACAACGTCGCTGGACCAGACAGGACTGTCAAAAAGTGCTCTTCACTGACTAGTCACGGTTGTCTCAGCAGAGGTGATGGTCGGATTTGCGTTTATCGTCAAAGGAATGAGCGTTAAACCGAGGCCTGTACTCTGGAGCGGGATCGATTTGGAGGTGGAGGGTCCGTCATGGTCTGGGGCAGGCAATCTCAACGCTGTGCGTTACAGGGAAGACATCCTCCTCCCTCATGTGGTACCCTTCCTCTTCCTGAGATGACAATGCCACCAGCCATACTGCTCATTCTGTGCGTGATTTCCTACAAAACAGGAATGTCAGTGTTCTGCCATAGCCAGCGAAGAGCCTGGATCTCAATCCCATTGAGCACATCTGGGACCTGTTGGATCGGAGGGTGAGGGCTAGGGCCAGGGCCATTCCCTCCAGAAATGTCCGTACTTGCAGGTGCATTGGTGGAAGAGTGGGGTAAATATCTTACAGCAAGAACTGGCAAATCTGGTGCAGTCCATGAGGAGATGCACTGCAGTACTTAATTCAGCTGGTGGCCACACCAGATACTGACTGTTGCTTTTGATGTTGAACCCCCCCCCCCCTTTGTTCAGGGACACATTCAAATTATTTTCGTCACACGTCTGTGGAACTTGTTCAGTTTATGTCTCAGTTGTTGAATCTTATGTTCATACAAATATTTACACATGTTAAGTTACCTGAAAATAAACACAGTTGACAGTGAGAGGATGTTTATTTTTTTTAGTTTAGATCTTGGTCTAGCAAGCTAAAAGGAGCTGAAAGAGCTGGGCAGTTAGGTGTGTTACCATGCACGCGCTCCTCCCTCCATCCTTCCCTTGTTCCGTTTTGACGTTGGAGGTGGTGGTTCCCGAGAAACCACACTCCTTCTCAGCTCCGGGCTCCTGCTTGACTTTGACCTGCTGTTCCATTGGGCCGCTTGCTGGCCCTGGCCTACCCGCAGATCCACAGCTTATGAGACACACACACAAAATACCTCCCTTACATAAATATATGTATAACTATGTATGCCAGTGAGATTAATTGTTCAGGAGTGACTAGCTTACTCAAATGGTTCAGTATCTGCAATGCTACCTTCTACCCATCCTATGGATGTTTCACAGTTTTATGTAATAGTGTCATTTTCTCATCATTGACTCACAGTAATGCGAGAGCCCTTGTGTTTGAGCAGAGGTCTAGTGCTTGGCCTGTGTGTCATTACCTGCCCCTGCTTCCTGTGCTGGACGTACTGGATGGCCGCACAGGCGTGTGGGAGTTTGATAAGCCTACGGGTGGGAGATAGACAGTGAGCAAGGATGCAAGGATGAGGCAGTAATATAGAAGTCATGTAAGAAAAACAATTTCTTCGTTAAACGTGATAGCCATGACAGTGATTTGAGCAAATGATTTAAAAATCATAAGATTGGATTGAAGCTGTGTGTGAAGAAAGTGTTTGTGCTCGTTGTAGTAGAGTCGTCCTCCAGTACCTGAGGAGCCAGGGGAGTGTGTGGAGGGTCCGTGGGAGAGGTTCATGTTCCCGGGGGGCCCCAGGCCCAGCTGAGGGTATGTGCTGGCTAAGATGTAGCGACTCAGTAGGGCATCCAGGCTGCTGGAGCCCGCGTCTTCCAGCTGATGGCGCCACAAACATCCAGCCACAGGATAACACTGAATTAGTGGTCATTTTTAGTTCACCTTGTGAACATTTCTGATGAAGTATCGCCATGTATATGTATGAGCACCACATTTGATTTTATCTAAGTTGAGCCAGGTTTTGTTCCGCTTCCTACCCCCTTCAATGAGCACAGATAGGTAGGTATAAAGCAGTATGGCAGAAACTATACTGAACAAAAATATAAAAACATAACACGTGAAGTGTTTCGTGAGCTGAAATTTTTTTTAAATCTCATTTTGCTCACAAATGTGTTAACATCCCGGTTAGTGAGCATTTCTCCTTTGACAAGATATTCCATCCACCTGGCAGGTGTGGCATATCAAGAAGCTGATGAAACAGCATGATCTTTACACAAGTGCATCTTGTGCTGGGGACAATAAAAAGGTCACTAAAATGCGCAGTTCTGTCACAAAACACAATGCCACAGATGTCTCAAGTTTTGAGTGAGTGTGCAATTGGCATGTTGACTGCAGGAATGTCCACCAGAGCTGTTGGCAGAGAAATGACTGTTAATTTCTCTACCATAAGCCGCCTCCAACATAGTTTAAGAAAATTTGGCAGCACGTCCACCCGGCCTCACAACCAGACCACGTTGTAACCACGCCAGCCCAGGACCTCCACATTTCTATCTGTAATAAAGCCCTTTTGTGGGGAAAAACTTATTGATTGGCTGGGCCCTGCTCCCAAGTGGGTGGGCCCAGTCATGGCTGCACCCCTGGCCAGTCATGTGAAATCCACAGATTAGGGCCGAATGAATTTATTTCAATTGACTGATTTCCTTATATGAACTGTAACTCAGTAAAATCTTTGAACTTGTTGCATTTATATTTTGTGCAGTATACATTGAATATTCATCATATTACTCATACTTATCCATTCCCCTCAGATCTACAAAAAGCAAAGGGGTGGGGGCCAGGAGAAAGGATGAGAATGGAAGCAGGCATGGTGAGATTTGGAAGTGCGTGACATGTGCCTGGTCCCAGAGGGCTGTGTGCACCTGAATGGGGGGGATGTTTGGTAGGCATGGCAGGTTCTCTGGGTTGGTGACGGAGGGGATGAGGTCGATGGCGCCCACTATGGGGCTGGCGGGGCCACGGTGGGCATGGGCGCTGGCCATGCTGGCACTGGTGGGACTGGTGGGGTTGGCAGCGCTCACGTTGTGGAGAGATGCCACTGGGAAGGGTCCAGCATGACCTG
Organism: Oncorhynchus keta; assembly: GCF_023373465.1. Lineage (NCBI taxonomy): Eukaryota > Metazoa > Chordata > Actinopteri > Salmoniformes > Salmonidae > Oncorhynchus > Oncorhynchus keta. The sequence goes on from NC_068447.1 coordinate 30,115,802, forward strand.
GGTTTGAATGCTACAGGGACAGAGAAGGAGGAAGTCAAAAACTAGAGATTTTCGGCAGGATTTAATATTTATTAATTGTTTAATTCTACCAGGTCTACAACGTGCTGAAAGGTCATTTTTGGAAGCATAATCACGAATCATGCCCATGCAACAAGAAACACGACTAATAGGACTGTGACGATACCAATATCGCAATATTCTTTCCATGGCAAAAACACAAAGCAGACCGAACTATTTGGTCCTTTAAAAACCTGCTGTATGTAGTACAATATAGTGTGCTATAGCTAGGACAATAAATGTGACTCGAGACAACATCATGATGTTTGCTTCCAACATTAGGGATGTTTTCCTTAAGACGTTTAAAATCGGCTTTGCGTTTTGTTTCCTTGCCACGATACCAACGAGTATCGCGATACTGGTATAGTCCCGGCCGTAACGACTACCATTCACGTATAAGTAGAAAAAGTGCCAAACCCCAGTGAGATGTAACAAACGAAACCTGTGGTCGCTCATCTCAGAATCTACAGTCATCTAAACACAAAAAGGTACCCATACATACACAGTGAAAATCCTACTACCAAATGGCAGCAGTTGTGCCAATCAGTAGTACCGGTTTCTGCATAAAACATATAACATTTTAGTCATTTAGCAGGCGCTCTTATCTAGAACGGCTTACAGGAGCAATTAGGGTTAAGTGCCTTGCTCAAAGGCACATCAACCGTTTTTTCACCTAGTTGGTTCAGTGATTCGAACATGGGACCTTTCGTTTACTGGCCCAACGCTCTTAACCGCTAGGCTACCTGTCGCCCTATTGTTTACTGTATATGTGATTGTTCTTGTTTATTATTTTATGGATATCATCTTTGGATGTGTTGACTGATCAATTTCCCTTTTGTGGAGTAATAATGTATCTATACCTCAACTCAATTCATTAAATATTTTTATCCCCTCAGGGACATAATGCAAGTGGTGTAGTCTGACCTGTCTCTGCAGCTGGGGCTGCATCATGGGGGAGTACTGCTGGCCGTTGGGCATGCGTGGCTGGGCGCTGGAGCTGGGCATGCGGCCCTGTCCCGGGGGCAAGCGCAGGTGGTGGGGGGGGTACATGTTGGGCCCGCCGTTCATGGGGCCCCTCTGCTGGGCCTGCATACTGATGAGGCGCGGGGGCTAGTGAGAGACACAGCAGAGGACAGGCAGTTGTATTTTCAGGTAAAAGTATAACTCATGAACAAAATCATTATAGCAACAGATTATAATATTCAGTACCATTATAGGTCCAAAAAAACATTTAACCTGGGTTGACTAAAGCACTTCCGAACAGTGATGTAGTGGGTGGGTGGGTAAATGCTGATCACTGTTCACAGTGAGTAAATTAACACTTTCTATATTTTCAATGCCTTTTTCCACAATAAGTGGATAAATGCTTGTGCAAAATAAACTAAGTGAGTAAGCGGTGTTAAAATGCATTTACCCTCCACTACACCACTGCTATTGATGAGAACAATGGTCAACTAAAAACATAAAGACATTCAGTACTCCTCAGTCTACCTGCTGCTGTACCATCTGAGGTACAGCCTGCCTGGGGTGCTGCTGGGACATTTGGGAGGCAATACGCATCTGTTCCTGGATCCTCTGTTGGTGTTGCTGCTGTTGTTGGTGCTGCTGCTGTTGGTGCTGCTGCTGCTGTTGTTGTTGGTGCTGCTGTTGTTGTTGTTGTTGCTGTTGTTGTTGCTGCTGCTGCTGTTGCTGCTGCTGCTGTTGTTGCTGCTGCTGTTGGTGCTGCTGCTGTTGTTGGTGCTGCTGCTGCTGTTTCTGCTGGGCGAAGGCTTGCTGTTGCATGTGCTGCTGCCGGAGCTGGGCCAGATTGATCTGCCCAGGGCTTTTGCCGTGGCCTGGGTGGCCGTGGCCCGGGGAGATGGGCCCCACCATAATGTTGGGAGGATGCTGAGCCTGGGGCATCTTCTCGATCACCAGGTTCCCTACAGTTGGGGGGTGAGAGAGGAGAGGCAAAAGTAAGTGACTGAGTGTATGTCTATGCCAAACCAATCCATCAGCTATAGGTAGTCTATTCCAAACCAATCCATCAGCTGTAGGTAGTCTATGCCAAACCAATCCATAAACTATAGGTAGTCTATGCCAAACCAATCCATAAGCTATAGGTAGTCTATGCCAAACCAATCCATCAGCTGTAGGTAGTCTATGCCAAACCAATCCATAAACTATAGGTAGTCTATGCCAAACCAATCCATAAGCTATAGGTAGTCTATGCCAAACCAATCCATCAGCTATAGGTAATCTATGCCAAACCAATCCATCAGCTATAGGTAGTCTATGCCAAACCAATCCATAAGCTATAGGTAGTCTATGCCAAACCAATCCATCAGCTATAGGTAATCTATGCCAAACCAATCCATCAGCTATAGGTAGTCTATGCCAAACCAATCCATAAGCTATAGGTAGTCTATGCCAAACCAATCCATAAGCTATAGGTAGTCTATGCCAAACCAATCCATCAGCTATAGGTAGTCTATGCCAAACCAATTCATCAGCTATAGGTAGTCTATGCCAAACCAATTCATCAGCTATAGGTAGTCTGTGCCAAACCAATTCATCAGCTATAGGTAGTCTATGCCAAACCAATTCATCAGCTATAGGTAGTCTATGCCAAACCAATCCATCAGCTATAGGTAGTCTATGCCAAACCAATTCATCAGCTATAGGTAGTCAATGCCAAACCAATCCATCAGCTATAGTTAGTCTATGCCAAACCAATCCATCAGCTATAGGTAGTCTATGCCAAACCAATCCATCAGCTATCAGTAGTCAATGCCAAACCAATCCATCAGCTATAGGTAGTCAATGCCAAACCAATCCATCAGCTGTAGGTAGTCTATGCCAAACCAATCCATCAGCTATAGGTAGTCAATGCCAAACCAATCCATCAGCTATAGGTAGTCAATGCCAAACCAATCCATCAGCTGTAGGTAGTCTATGCCAAACCAATCCATCGGCTATAGGTAGTCTATGCCAAACCAATCCATCAGCTATAGGTAGTCTATGCCAAACCAATCCATCAGCTATAGGTAGTCAATGCCAAACCAATCCATCGGCTATAGGTAGTCTATGCCAAACCAATCCATCGGCTATAGGTAGTCTATGCCAAACCAATCCATAAGCTATAGGTAGTCTATGCCAAACCAATCCATAAACTATAGGTAGTCTATGCCAAACCAATCCATAAGCTATAGGTAGTCTATGCCAAACCAATCCATCAGATATAGGTATTCAATGCCAAACCAATCCATCAGCTGTAGGTAGTCTATGCCAAACCAATCCATCGGCTATAGGTAGTCTATACCAAACCAATCCATCAGCTATAGGTAGTCAATGCCAAACCAATCCATCAGCTGTAGGTAGTCTATGCCAAACCAATCCATAAGCTATAGGTAGTCTATGCCAAACCAATCCATCAGCTATAGTTAGTCAATGCCAAACCAATCCATCAGCTATAGGTAGTCTATGCCAAACCAATCCATCAGCTATAGTTAGTCAATGCCAAACCAATCCATCAGCTGTAGGTAGTCTATGCCAAACCAATCCATCGGCTATAGGTAGTCTATACCAAACCAATCCATCAGCTGTCGGTAGTCTAGGGGACTGGTAAAGACATTACCGTGTCAAATTATCTGCCATCCTACCACGATGCAAAGGATACAAGCGTAAAAAGAAAAAGGCACAGACATTTAATGCACCGAGTCCAAACTGTGAAACTATGCCAAACAATCTGCCAATCTTGTGGTCACCATTGGGAAGCACTATCATCAGTGTGCAGGTAGAGGCATATCTCCCGTTCTATGCCATGCTTTATACTGTACCATCAGTGGCCAGAAACAGATTTCCCTGCATACTTCCCTGCATGTAGAGTAGTAAATCCTCTCACCTAGGTTGACCACGTTCTTGGCCCAGAATGTGGGGTCACAGAAAAAGCGAACAGCTCCGTTAGCCTGAGGCACTGGTTCCAGTCCAGCCTTCAGGACCTTGCGCAGCTGGTAAATGATCTGCAGACACATATGAAGATATTGGGAAGTTATTGGTTTGCAGATAGACTATAGTTTATAGAGAGGATCAATATAGGATAGGGCAACTTCTGCATATTATAGTGCACTCTTTGGCCTTTGTGGAGAATAGGTTATGTGCGAGCTTTTCCCTGAGACTGTTTTTGTGTATGTGTATCTGTTTTCCGTACCAGCCTCTTGCTGTAAAGCAGGGCGGTGCTGCTGCCGCTGTTAATGGCAGAGTGGGTGAAGTTGAGCACATGGAGGATCTGCCTGGCCAGGTTGGCGATGTCGGTCTGCTGGGTCAACAGCTTCATGCTCCTCTCCTTAGTCACACTCTGGAGGACCAAGGGACAAACGGTAGGGAAAAACATTACCAGCAGGCATCCATCCGCCTATGTAATCAGGGTAAAGGCTGGACCCTTTTTTATTAAATGAAAACAGTATCCAAGTAATGTCACAGAATAAACTTCACATCATATGGAAATGTAGGGGCCAAATTAAGTTTGGTATTCATTCTTCTCAATACATAGGCCTAGACAAAACACTGAGGGACGGTTCACCAAACCCTAGTCTTGGATTAAAAATCTCCATTGAAAGGGTGTTTTAGTCCAGGACTAGGCATAATCTGTCTCTAGGCCTGAAAGCATAATGAGTTGAGTTCAAATGCATTCCTTGCATAGGTACCATGATGGCCTTACCTCAAGCTGCTGCAGTAAATACTTGCCCTTCTTGTTGATTTCGTTGATAAGAGTGAATACGGCTATCTTGATGTCATGTTCCACCTTCTTATGGGTATCAGTAACTTCCTTTATCCTGGATGGAAACGGGGATGGAAACAAGGACACTCAAACTAGAGACACACTAGTAAACAATAAAAGAGCACTTTACTTCTCAACCCATAAACAAGCCCTTATCAAATCTCTGTAGGGTGGGGAAGTGGCCCCTAGATGCTGATCTTGGGTCAGTTTAGCCTTTTCCCCACCTATGGTTAAGATTAGGATTGGAGAACGGGAGTTCACCCTGCAGCTATGAAGTCGCCAAACAAGCCCCGTTCACAGGAGAGATGGGAATGCTGCTGTACCTGCTTGTCACCTGAGAGTGAGAGTAGTGAACGTAGGTCTTTTTCTCCTGTAGTTTGACCATGTGCGTCTCAATGATGCCTTTCTGGTTCTGGAAGGCCTCCTCCAGAAACTGGTACCTGAGAGAAGAGAAACTCTGTTCAGCAAGGAACACCAAGGCTTAGATCACTGGACTAGATTGACGTTTTTCTCATTGTGCCCGATCCTCACTGGATATGTGTGAATGTAACACAAAACCAAACTTATTACCATCCACCACCACTACCGACCAGAATTCACTACAGATTTTGATTTCCTATTCTAAAGATCATATGTTGTCTATGCAGTACTGCATGTCCTACCTGTGCTCCTTATGCTCCAACAGTTGGCAGTCCCGGCAGGTGAGTGTGTCACAGGTTTCACAGAAGAGTTTCAGGGGCTCCTGTTTGTGGATGGGACAGAACACAGGCCTCTGTTCCGACACACCTACAGACTCTACAGAGACCGAGAGAAACAAAAGAAAGTATGAAATAGAGAGAGCAATAACAATATCATTTTTTTATTTGTTTTTAAGAGTGAAAGAACATGTAAGATAAAGAAATACATTAATTAATACAGAGTATGGTACTGCATGTCAGCTATACTGAGAACCAGCAGGGCCAATCTACTAGTACTGGAGCACTGACTGATTCTGCAGCATGTAACCATGACAACAGCCAGTCAGCTGTGAAGTTATAAGGCCTGGATAAACTACAGCCACCAAATGCCTGCACCAGAGCCTTCTACTTGCAAATAGAAACCTCCGATCTACAAGTCCAACTAGGCTATGTCAAATTGTCACTTGATATTCTAGAATATCCATCACATATTGTGTTTAGGTTTGTTGGACAATTTACCTTCAGAGACATCCTCTTTCTTGCGGATTTTGTGGTCCTTGGTGATTTTGACCCTCTGGTGAGCCTCGATGCAGGTTTTGCACAACCACTCTCCACATTCTGCACAGAACCCAATGGTATCGGCATTGTCCTCACAACTGGTGCACATCTGAATGAGACAAAACACACAACGCCACTTAGATACCTAACTTTGGCTAGATGCAGCTGATAATGAGGGAGTTGTATTAAATCAACCATCCACTTGAACTTAACTGAATTAAATTAGAGTTAAATTGTGGTATACCTGTGCAGATTTTTCATCTGAAGTCTTGGAGGCCTCGGTGGTGTCCTTGACAAAGTAGTTGTCAATGATGTCACTTTGTTTGCAGTCTTGACAACAAACTACACACCGCATGACATTCACTAGAGTAGACCGAGGAAAGAAACAAGATAGAAGCACTGGTTAGGCCTATAGTCTAAGTGGTGAAATTGACAAAGAAATCATCATTTGAAATCAGCAACAACAAAAAACTATTTTCTCAATAATAGTTTGCATACAGATACTACAGAGGTCAGAGGCCATTCAAAAGGCCTGTTTAGAAAAGAGTTGGATCAACTACTTGTAAACTTTTGGCAACTTGTCCAAACCACAAAAAAAATTGTGGGTATGAAAACTAGTTTTATTGCATCTACAATCTGAACTGTGGGGGTAGCTTTGTTTAAAAAACGTCTGCCATATCAGTTCACATTTTACAATTAGTTGGTGCTTAAATGTATTAATAATAAAGATGCTACAACTGAATTGTTAAGTACCATAATAGCAGACTATGAAATACATTATAGGGCCTAAGTAGGTGGGTGCTACACATTGGTGGAGGATGAGGCAGTTCCCCTTTGAGGGTTGGGATTATAAATCCATTCAATTATCATATTCACCCCAATATTTCATATTATTTTCAAGATTTCTGAATAATGACAGATTGATATATTCATATGAGACACACAAATCAGTGAGCTGTATCAAAAGTGGGCAATGATGTGATGAAAATACATATCCTTCAGCTAAATGTTGAATACATAATCCTTAACTGCTCCACCCCCAAACTTAACTCCTCTCAACTCCCTTAAACCCATTAATTACATTTCCGAGTACATTACTGGATGCAGCACAAACCAGCTCAATCCAGTTTGAGCCAGTCTATACCGGCTCATGCTGCACACAGCCGGTTTGGTGTAAGCCCCAGCTGCAAGGGGCTGTGAGTGATTGGCTGTGAGTGCAGCTGAAAGGGTTTAGGAGACCACACCACCAAGACTGATCTGCCACTGCAGCTGTGAGACTTTGAACTGAGGCAAGTCAGGGCGCATACAAAACACATACATGCAGTGCACTGCATAAAAACTGTATCGAAATAGAATTTCACATTTTTCAAAATCATGGTCTGTTATTGTTACATTATACAATTTATATGACCTAATAGGTGAGGCAGAATGTCATGCATGAATGTTTGGAATATAACATAGAAAAGCAGACTAGGGGAAATATGAAAATGGCCAACTTATTAAATAGACATAGCCTAATTCTGTTGCACCTGTCATGCCTGACCTTTTGAATAGCCTACATGTATATGATGCTGACAATCTTGTACCATTAGTTCACATGTTTGTTTATTTAATGGTTAGGCTGTACTGCTACATATCTACATGGAATCTAAAAACAGATTCCACATTTAGACAATTGCCTTGAGGGCAAGGAAAATAAACCAAAATATAACATTGTATGATTGGCCTAATACTTAATTTAGGCCTATGATTATCATTTGAATCTTTGTAAATAAACAGTGTGTATCTTCAAAATATGTTTAACACCATGATATCGATCTCATGGACTGCATCCATAGTTCAATCTTTAAATGTGAGTGTTTACATTTCCCCAAAACAAATTAATCAGCTGAAGGGAGTATATACCAAACCATCAGCTGTATGGAGTCTATACCATTGGCTGTAGGTAGTTTATACCAAACCAAGTGGCAAATCCCCCCCCCCTAGACTTAGTGCAAATAAGGCAATATGAGCTGACATTGTAACGAGTTAGGTCTATTGTTCCTATTTAGGAGTTTATTTAAGTTTTACATCAAATTCATCGAATCTTAGCCATGTTGATATGACAAAGTGGGCCATAATAGAAGAAAAAAAACAACCCTTGGGTAGTTCTGACCACAGTGGCCAAAATACCATAGGCATCGAATAGAAATAGGCTGGTCCCAGATCTTTTTCTGCTCCTCGGCACTCATTGCCTTCTGTAGTTAGGCCATGGGCTGAACATGTCTGATCCCCAACCATTACGATACATTTGATAATGCCCAGAAACACTGCCCTTTCTGCTTGCCAGCACTCATTGCCTTCTCAAATGCCATTATTACACATCGGCCTACACCTGGTCTGGTCCTCCTAGATCTGTTTGTGCATATTGCAGCCAACCCCCTATGGTCATTGTCAATGCCAAAAGTTTGGCACATCAACGACCATAAGGGGGTGGCTGCAATACGCAAACAGATCTTGGAGGACCAGACTAGGTGTAGGCCGATGTGTCATAATGGCATTTGAGAAGGCAATGAGTGCTGGCAAGCAGAAAGGGCAGTGTTTCTGGGCATTATCAAATGTTTCATAATGGTTGGGGATCAGACATGTTCAGCCCATGGCCTAACTACATGGTCTGTCCACATGACCACCCCTAGAAGGTCCCAACTATAATGGAAAACATTTTACCTTGATTTAATGCCAGAAATAAATGCTGGAATTGTGTTCTTGGTTGCCCATTATCTAGACCTAAGCATTGCATGTCAGTAGTTAGCCTAAGGTTAATGTAACAAGATCTGGTTTACAAGAATTTAGTATTGATAGAGTCAAAGTAAATAGTAATCCACAATTGTGCCTATGGAAAAATAGGCATGGACTAAACATTACATAAAACTGCAAAAAGTTGGTTAGTTGACTTTGGACATTACTGTGTAGGTGAATTGAATCTGCAAAATGCCAAATAATTACACCTGGAAAGCCAATAATTTATTCTCAGCAGAAATCAAGAGCACCATGTTTCATCTCTCATTTGATTTGTCAATGGCATTATAGGTCTATGTATAATACATATAAAATAATTAGGTGGATGCCTATATTGTCCTATTACATGTGTATATTATACACATGTATGAATGTAAAATATATTTTTTGCAAATCCCAACTCCACATGATTTGTGTTAAATGCCAAGATTTTTCACCTTGTCGGTTCCAGTATTCGAAGTAGCTACCTTTCAGTTACTGGCCCAACACCTTAACTTCAAGGCTACCTACACCTATTCTGGTGTAGTTGTCATGTCATGCAATGATCATGTTGTGCAGATGGACAAACCTCCCACCTTGAGAAAGGATGGCGAAACTGAATTTTGGGTCCTAGGCCAAGGCGCTTTACTGATAAGAGAAACTGAGAATAATTATATTCTGTATCTGGCTGTGGGGCACATGTGACATTCAATATGAATCTTCTTCTGGCATAAACAAACCATGCAACTCTATGTACATTTACTTGAAGAGCAGTGCAGATGCAAAGTTAGGTAACGTTAACAGAATGACGGCACAAACCATGTTCTGTTATCAAATGTTGCATATGGACTGTTCTTCGAGTGAATGTGTTTCTGTAACATTTTCAGTGGAAATTGTTACATAGTCCTTGTATGATTGTTTAACTTTACAATCATTGTTTTTTGTTTGACACACATTTTAAAGCAAAAAATCTGATTCTGGGTGTTACCTTGGAATAGCCCATAGCCGGCCTATCGGGCCCAGGGGCTGTTGCCTATTCAGTATGCTGTTGTATTACCATAACTAGATTCGGGCCATTGTGAAACATGTTATTGTGAGAGTCACAATATGAGTAATATATATACACAATCTCAAAATCACAGCGAGTAAAAAGGTGAAAAACAATATTATTATGCTGTCTGACCATTTGGCAGCTGCATGGTACTCAACGTTTATACATAATTGTTGATACTTGGTACCTACACTACAGTAGCTAGCAATTGTGCATCCCCTGCCCACTTCAAAGTAGACTACACTCACCTATGTGGGTGTCTGGCTGTCCGTTCGGCCCAGGCACCTGTACGGTAACTTGTCGCTCTGGCAGTGGGATACATTTCAAGCAAAATGAGTGAAGACACGGTAAGAGTTTAGGTTCACAGTCACGGGTCTGGAGACTTTGTTTACACACAGCGCAAGTATCCATAAGGTTTATTGGGATGACGGGGTTGGCTGGTGGAACTGTTGGAGGTGGGGACATATCGGTTGTGAGTGCTGGTGAGGTTCCAGCAGTATCCCCAGCAGCCGAGGACTCGGTTGTCCCCCCATTGGTGTTCCCTACTGGGCTGTTGCTAGTGCTGCCTTCTCCCACTGCGCCCGCGCTGTTGCTGCTAGCGTCCCCTCCTCCGCTAACGTTAGCGGGTGTAGGCACCTGGGAAATATTCTCCTGGGATTGTGAATCCTCTCCTTCTTTCGAGATCGACTCTATGACAATCACCGCATTCTCATTTTTCAATTCGGTTGTCCCACCATTGGTGTTCCCAACTGGGCTAACATTACTGCTAATGCTGCCTTCTTCCCCTGTGCCCGCGCTGTTGCTGCTAGCGTCCCCTCCTCCGCTAACGACGTCGTTAGCGGGTTTAGGCATCTGGGAAACATTCTCCTGGGATTGTGAATCCTCTCCTTCTTTCAAATTTGTCTCTATGGCAATCATCGGATTCACATCTTTCAATTCTGGGTCTCCGCTATCCTCTCCCTGAGGTTCTGAATCTAATTTGGAAGAGCTCTCCATATCCTCTTCGCCTTTGTTGTCCGCCATCTTCCTTCCTCTTTGAACCGCAACCGGCAGGACGTCCTACGTACCGAGTAAAAAACGTGTTGTCTACGTCATTACGTAATTCACGGTCTTAATCTTTGACTGTGTCAATAACAGAGTATAAACATTCCAAAATAATTCGTAGGACCCAAATATGACTGGACATTTTAATGTTTGGATAATATCAAAGTAATGCTTTACATTTCCAAAACGTTTGAAATAAAAATCTAATCTCAAGCACAAAAAAAATAGCATTTGCTTAGTTTAGTCACGCAAAAAAAATATTAGGCCTGACTCATTGTCATATGACAGCAGGGAATTCTGCAATAGAGTACCATAGTATGAGTCATAATACCTATCGGTCAATCAGGGATATGGTTCCATTCATTTTCCCATAGGGGATTTTAGAAACACTAAAAAAGGGCTGTTTCATATAGGCTTACCCTGGCGTGACGTTTTGATAACCGTGTAGGTCTCTCTAGGACAATGAGACTTTTATCAAATTATTTGCCTGTATTTACCCCCCAAAAATGAAACGCTAATTAGCTGCTAATGTGGCTATCATAAAAACTACAAATGCCATGATAATCTGGACAAAACTGCTGAATCGAGGCAAAAGTAAGAATCTCTGGATTAACTAAATTGAGTAATGAATAAATTGGCTACATTTCTTTAAATTGACAATTCTAATGAACTGTCTTGTGCAAGTTTTAAATTGACACATTACCCGTTAGCAAAGACATGCAGGAGCTTGCTGGGATTTGTAGTTTTGCATGATGTCTACTTCCATGCTAATTAGCATTTTCGAATCGAGAGTAAATAGAGCCGAATATACTGATAAGTCACCTTGTTTGAGATTTACATGGTTATTAAATAATCACACCAGGGTAATCCTACACGAAACACAGCCCTTATTTTAAGTGTTTCTAAAATCCCTATTTGGAAAAAATAATGGTGAAATTACAATTGGAACCAATTCCATTTGACCTCCAGGTTTGATTGGTATTATGACACTGTGGAGCTCTATAGCTTCTCATTTTCAACTTGGTTAATATTCACTGACAGGCTTTTTACAGGCAAGAATCAGGGCCCATCTGTTGGCAGTACTTTTGACAGTAGACATAACCAATCCATGAACAAACACGCATGTTTCAACATCATTTTATTATAAGTCTATTTAAAAAATAAAATACAAATATTACATGTACAAAAACTTATTGTATCACAAATGTTCTAAACATGCTAGCATGTTTTTGTGCTTGTCTATATGGGAAGAAATCATGTGAATTTGGTAGACAGCATCATTAACTCTACCTCAATTTAGAACTACTTAAAATTGACAAACATTTAAAAATTGACCAGAGTTCACTTCTTAAGTGATCTCGAGGTACAATGAAAAAGTTCTTTACACGGCCCATGGTTTTTCAATGGTCACGGTCTGACACTAATGTAAAGAAACTGTGGAGCCAAGGCAAATATGTTCTTCTGAAAGTTGAGAGTCCTTTTCTTTTCATGTTTGTTCTCAGCTGCAAGCTTAACATTGAATTTTTTGTAGAAGGGGTCTCGCACAAGGCTTGAGTTCTAGAAGTCCTGTCGAATATTTTCCTTGTTCTCGTCACCCTGTTGCTGTTTGAGCTTTCCAACTTCATTCTCCAACTGGACGATGGCACGTTCAATCTCATAGTTCTTACTTACGAGGGACACCCAACTGTTACGAGAGATAGCAAGGATTTTAAAAAATCATTGACAATCATACCACATTTAGAGAACAGTAATGAAAAATACAACATTTACAGAACTGACTTTGACTCCAGCTCTCTCAGTTTGGCCCCGCCTGCAAGCTGATCATTCTTTCGTTGCCAGTTCAAGTCCTGAATCTGCTTTCTGCAAAAAATAACACAAACAGAAAAGGCTGTTAAAAAAAACATTATGCAGAAAGCTTGTTGAAAGTCTGTCAGACTCTTTCCAAAACTACAACTAAACAAGCTAACCATGAATGTGATACATGACTTGTAAATCGTAACGGAATGTTTTCACACCATTTACTTACCTACATTTCTGTAGTTCCTTTTGAGCCAATTCAATCATAAAGGCCAGGTTACTGTAGAGTGAAATAATGACCAATATTAAGGCAATGTCAAAAAGTTCCTGTGAACCTATACTTTACTCCTCAGGACAAGCATGTGTTAAAAAAAAAAAATGTTTAAAAAACTAGGATATTCTTTCCCGTCTGATTTAAATCACTAATCGAGCCCCATTTGTTAAGTCAAATCAGTTTGGTTTTCCTCTGTGACTCTTTCCTGGACTTTAAGATAAATGAAGAGCTCTACTGTGAACAGGCAGCAGCCACTGACTCACTCATTGTAGACCTTCCATGCGTTGGTGCCATAGTGTGCCATGAGTTCCAGGTTCTCAATGCGCACTGCCTGATGCTCCAGCTGAGCCATGGAGTTGTTCACACAATCCTGCCATGCAGTGATGTCATTCTTCTGCCCTGACGATGGAGCAGGAAGCTCATATCTGCACAGGTGAAAAATAAAACAGTTGGGTATACACTCAGGACAACGAGGGTTTAAATGAATCACTTTCAAACTGAATGTGTGATTGAATGTTAGCAATATTTTTTAACAGGACTTTTTTTGCTATGTGCAAAAGAGTAGACTGGGTTGACCTCTTCATGCTGAGAAGTTCCAGAGGCTGCCTGGCTGCTAGCCTCTCAAACTCGTTCCTCATGATTTCAGTCTGATGGGTGATATGTACGCATTAGTATTTGCTTCACATAATATAATTGTAGACCATCACAGTTGACAGTCAAAATCCATAAGCATATTACAGCATGACATTATGTGCATATTTATTTATGGATTTTTGTTTTAATAGAATGTGGAACATGTAAGTGATACTTACTTCAAAGGTAGTGAAATCAGGTGTGGGTATATAACTCAGATAGTTCTTTGTAGGTCTGTATCTGCGAGTCTCCTCTTCTACCAAGGCTGCAGCCTATGTATGGAAATGAATACATATGAACAGACAGCATAGTACTACAGTAACTAGCTAGACTCGTACCTCTTTGAGGGGTGACCTGGCTAGCTAGCTACTGTATGTTATTGTCCGTTAGCCGATGATGGCGGTTGCTTGAGGCATGATTCTAACACGACCAGATTAGCCAGATAATACTTTTTTTATTCACAGTAGCCTGGTAACGTTACTTTGCTTCCATGGCTTACTCATGTCTATCATAGGTCCTTGGGACGTCACCCCATTTTACGTTGACATTTTAGTCACTTAGTAGATGCTCTTACGCTTTGATCACACCGATAGTGTTATGGTACACCAGCAGTACATTCATTGTTGCCATCCAAACAAAGTTGACATGTGAAATGATTAAGGTGAGGTAAGGGACGTTCTAAGGATCCCTGATTGCACTAACTATGTCAGTTACTTGCCTGCTAGCTAACTATAGCTAGACTATCAAACGTTAGTCAGCAACTGATAACTATGCCTATAGAGCAGATACTTACCGCCTCTCTGACGCCAACTGCATCATAACCCTGGTCAAAATACGGCAGGGCGTCTACAAATACTTCACCAGCTACTGATGAAGTTCCAGACATATTCAGTTCAGTTGTTTGTTTACTAGTTACCACAGCCACAAAGTCATAAACCCCGCCATTTATATAATTTGTCTTATCATTTCAAACCTAACCCCTCTGCCAACCCCAACCTTAAATTATGATCAAAAAGCAAATGTTCGTTTTCCTGATTTTTTTTAACGATACAGCCAATTTTAACTTTGTGGCTGTGCTCATTTGTGGAATCCTAACAACGTGGCCGGCCGGAGATTTTTATAACTAAATCAAGATAGACCACAGCCAGCCGTTTTCAATGGGAACAAATTTCTCATAGAGGGGAGAACAGGCAATGATGTGGGCCGAGTTTAACACGAGTTTGCAAGATCCTATTGGCGCGTTCTAGCCTACATCTGCATATTTCCGTTAGGGAACGCCACCTCTGAAGTGCGCGTGTGCAATAACTAAATTCTCCTTTGCACTCCTTTTAAGTAACGATTTTAAAAAAAACTTTTGCAAAGGTAAAGTCTACTACACTTAGTCCACTCTGTTCATAACATATTCTAGTTTTGGGAACAGAAAACTGTATCGAGATCAAATGTTTCATTGATGAGAAATTTTGCACAATGTCGGCCAAAATCAATCACGTTCTATATTTGGTAATGAGTGGAAACGCCAAAAGTATGCATCACATTTATACATCCGGTGAAAGATCTGTCTCATTGTTCTATCTGTGGCCACTCGCTCCTGCTGTCTTCCGGGAGGCTGAACATATTTTCCATTGGCGTTTGATGGTGGCCTTTGGTTTTACAGCGCTCCCTACGCCCTGGAGTAGTTCTTTATATAAATTCGTTTTTCATATGCAACATCTAATATCTAATTTGCATCCTGAAGTAAGTGTTTATTATGTAATAGTTTATTTAGGTAAGTGTTTCTCAAATTCGGTCCTCAGGACCCCAAGAGGTGCACGTTTTGGTTTTTGCCCTAACAGTACAATGCTGATTCAAATGATAAAAGATTGATGTTTACTTGAAATCAACTGTGTACTGCTATGCCAAAAACCAAAATGTGCAGAGTTTGGGAAACCCTGGTTCAGGTCATTAGGACTAATTAACACAAAAATAGCATGCCATTAGGAAATAAAATATAAAATATGTTGTTGGAGACAGTAGTGGAGACATGAATGAATACCACACTCACATTTAGTACGAGCACATTTTTTTTTTTTTTAAGTATGGTGGACATTTCACTTGCAATTTTTTAAATATATATACATAGTACCAGTCAAAAGTTTGGACACACCGACTCATTCATTTTATAAATTACATTTTTTACTATTTTCTACATTGTAGAATAATAGTGAAGACATCAACACTATGAAATAAAGCATTGAATCATGTAGTAACCAAAAGTGTGAAAAAAATCCAAATATATTTTATATTTGTGATTCTTCAAAGTAGCCACCCTTTGCCTTGATGACAGCTTTGCACACGCTTGACATTCTCTCAACCAGCTTCGAGGTAGTCACCTGAAATGCATTTCAATTAACAGGTGTGCCTTGTTAAAAGTTCATTTGTGGAATTTATTTCATTCTCTATGCATTTGAGCCAATCAGTAGTGTTAGAAGATGGCCCTATTTGGTAAAAGACCAAGTCCATAATTATGGCAGTAACAGCTAAAATAAGCAGAGAGAAACAACAGTCCATCATTACTTTAAGAAATGAAGGTCAGCCAATGCAGAACATTTCAAGAACTTCTAAAGTTTCTTCAAGTGCAGTCACAAAAAACATCAAGTGGGGCAGCAGGGTAGCCTAGTGGTTAGAGCATTGGACTAGTAACTGAAAGGTTGCAAGTTCAAATCCCCTGAACAGGCAGTTAACCCACTGTTCCTAGACCATCATTGAAAATAAGAATTTGTTCTTAACTGACTTGCCTAAAATAAAGGTTAACATTTTTTTTTTTTTTAAGTGCTATGATGAAACTGGCTCTCATGAGGACCGTCACAGGAAAGAAAGACCCATAATTACCTCTGCTGCAGAGGATAAGTTCATTAGAGTTACCAACCTCATATATTGCAGCCCAACAAATAATGCTTCAGAGTTCAAGTAACAGACACGTCTCAACAGCAACTCTTCAGAGGAGACTGCGTGAATCAGGCCTTCATGGTCGAATTGTTGCAAAGAAACCACTACTAAAGGACACCAATGAGAAGAAGAGACATGCTTAGACCAAGAAACACGAAAAATGGACATTAGACCGGTGGAAATATGTCCTTTGGTTTGATGAGTCCAAATGTGAGATTTTTGGTTCCAACCTCAGTGTCTTTGTGAGACGCAGAGTAGGTGAACTGATGATCTCTGCATGTGATGTTCCCACCATGGAACATGTCGGAGGAGGTGTGATGGTGTGGTGCTGCTTTTCTGGTGACACTGTCAGTGATTTGTTTAGAATTCAAGGCACACTTAACCAGCATGGCTACCACAGTATTCAGCAGCGATACGCCATCCCATCTGGTTTGCGCTTACTGGGACTATAATTTGTTTTTCAACAGGACAATGACCTAAAACACATCTCCAGGCTGTGTAAGAGCTATTTGACCAAAGAGAGTAATGGAGTGCTGCATCAGATGACCTGGCCTCCACAATCACCCGACCTCAACTCAATTGAGATGGTTTGGGATGAGTTGGACCATGGAGTGAAGGAAAAACAGCCAACAAGTGCTCAGCATATGTGGGAACTCTTTCAAGACTGTTGGAAAACCATTCCTCATGAAACTGGTTGAGAGAAAGCCAAAAGTGTGCAAAGCTGTCAGGCAAAGGGGTGGCTACTTTGAAGAATCTCAAATATATTTAGATTTGTTGAACACTTTTGGTTACTACATGATTATTCTACAATGTAGAAAATAGCAAAACTAAAGAAAACCCCTCTAAACTTTTGAGTTGTACTGAGATATGTGTGTGTGTGTATATATATATATATATATATATATATATATATATATAGCTGAAGTCGGAAGTTTACATACACTTAGGTTCGAGTCATTAAAATTTGCTTTTCAACCACTCCACAAATTTCTTGTTAACAGACTATAGTTTTGGCAAGTCAGTTAGGACATCTACTTTGTGAATGACAAGTCATTTTTCCAACAATTGTTTAGATTATTTCACTGAATCACTATTCCAGTGCGTCAGAAGTTTACATACACTAAGTTGACTGTGCCTTTAAACAGCTTTCTGGAAAATTCCAGAAAATTACATGGCTTTAGATGCTTCTGATCGACTCAAATTATGTCAATTAGCCTATTGGAGGTGTACCTGTGGATGTATTTCAAGGCCTCCCTTTACACTCAGTGCCTCATTGCTTGACATCATGGGAAAATCAAAAGAAATCAGCCAAGATCTCAGAAAAAAATGTAGACCTCCACAAGTCTGGTTCATCCTTGGGAGCAATTTCCAAATGCCTGAAGGTACCATGTTCATCTGTACAAACAATAGTACGCAAGTAGAAACATTATGGGACCACGCAGGTGTCAAACCGCTCAGGAAGGCAATGTGTTCTGTCTCCTAGAGATGAACATACTTTGGTGCGAAAAGTGCAACTCAATCCCAGAACAACAGCAAAGGACCTTGTGAAGATGCTGGAGGAAACAGGTAAAAAAGTATCTATATCCACAGTAAAACAAGTCCTATATCCACATAACCTGAAAGGCCGCTCAGCAAGGAAGAAGCCACTGCTCCAAAACCGCAATAAAAAAGCCAGGATACGGGTTTGCAACTGCACATGGGGACAAAGATGGTACTTTTTGGATAAATGTCCTCTGGTCTGATGATACAAAAATAGAACCGTTTGGCCATAATGACCATCGTTATGTTTGGAGGAAAAAGGGGGAGGCCTGCAAGCCGAAAAATACCATCCCAAACACGAAACATGGGGGTGGCAGCATCCTGTTGTGGGGGAGCTTTGCTGCAGGAGGGACTGTTGCACTTCACAAAATAGATGGCATCATGAGGTAGGAAAATTATTTGGATATATTGAAGCAACATATGAAGACATCAGTCAGGAAGTTAAAGCTTGGTCGCAAATGGGTCTTCCAAATGGACAATGACCCCAAGCACAAATTCCAAAGATGTGGCAAAATGGCTTAAGGACAACAAAGTCAAGGTATTGGAGTGGCCATCACAAAGCCCTGACCTCAATCCTATAGAAAATGTGTGGGCAAAAGTGAAAAATCGTGTGCGAGCAAGGTCTACAAACCTGACTCCGTTACACCAGCTCTGTCAGGAGGAATGGGCCAAAATTCACCCAACTTATTGTTGGAAGCTTGTGTAAGGCTACCTGAAACATTTGACCCAAGTTAAACAATTTAAAGGCAATGCTACCAAATACTAATTGAGTGTATGTAAACTTCTGACCCACTGGGAATGTGATGAAATAAATAAAAGCTGAAATAAATCATTGTCTCTACTGTTACTCTGACATTTCACCTTTTTTAAATAAAGTGGTGATCGTAACTGACCTAAAACAGGGAATTCTTACTAGGATTAAATATCAGTAATTGTGAAAAAACTGAGTTTAAATGTATTTGGCTGTATGTAAACCTCCAACTTCAACTGTGTGTGTGTGTGTATATATATATATATATATATATATATATATATAAAAGTACTTCAGTCAATAGGATAGAGGTGTGACTAGTTTCTGGTTCTCTGTTTATGGCTTTTTAAACCCACATGGGAACATGTTTTTATCAAACTTTGTGAAGCGCTTTCATCTGTCATATCAAATTGCTAAGGTATTCAAACAGGTTCATACAATGTCACATTAAGTTCACAATGCGAACAATGCAGAGTAACTAAGAGTAACTAAACATTGTAAACAAAATATTTTGTTACAGAATGAGCTATACAGAATTGCGCTATTCAAAATCTGTTAGAAATGTCAATATAATGTATTATCTTAATGATCCAAACATTACTTGGAACAATTGTCAAGGACATCAAAATGTCAGGGAAAACATACATTAACCTCAGTTTAAAAACTGATGTCATATTTAAAGTTACAATCATGCATACAATTATTCTTACATTGTTTTATAAAAGAGAGCTGAAGGGTAAAAAGAGTAGCCTACCTTATTTTTCTCCAAATAGACAAGTTCAAAACTAAATTTAAAAATAACTATATCCATAATACTGAGAGCAAACACTCAAAACACTTGATTAAAAATTAACAGCAAAAACAGAAATAGGCACAGGTTAGTTTTGTAGCTGAAATGTTTTGTGTAAATTTCACAAGTACATGGTGTTGTTCCTGCCTTTCTTCTGCCATGTCAAGTCTTCATCGAAACGTGTTTGCACATAAATGCACATTTCCAGTTTTCCTCCAATTACAGTCACACTTCCTTCTGCCGTGGAGTGCTTTTAGGGCAATACGAAGAGTATGCTCCTGTCTCAACCCGAGCCCTATATCTAAGACTGTGGGCCTATGTGCCAAACACCGTTATGTTCTGATCGATTCAAGTACATATCTATATCCGTGATATCATTTGCACACGTCTTGGCCAATCCCGCGGAAGATCCTCATCTTCTCCTACAGAAGCATTTTCAACCAGACAGCTGACATTGTCACTTCTTCGGTAGGAATTTCATCCCTGAAAATAAAATGGACAAAATGATTTACCTATAGAACTATTGTAAAGTAGACTTGTGACTGTAGAATGTGTATAAGATGTATGGATTGAAGGTAGAAGCAGAAGTGTTTATTAGTTTACTTCAATTGGGGGAT
This sequence comes from Oncorhynchus keta, assembly GCF_023373465.1. Classification (NCBI taxonomy): domain Eukaryota; kingdom Metazoa; phylum Chordata; class Actinopteri; order Salmoniformes; family Salmonidae; genus Oncorhynchus; species Oncorhynchus keta. Next base: position 30,136,031 of record NC_068447.1, read on the forward strand.
CGGCGGTAGGGTTTGCTGGGAATAATAATAAAGGTATATTCTTTTAAAAAGTATGTATGTCTACATTTACATTTACATTTAAGTCATTTAGCAGACGCTCTTATCCAGAGCGACTTACAAATTGGTGCATTCACCTTATGACAACCTTATGACATAGGTATGTGTATGTATATATATATGGGGGATTGGAAATGATGCAGGCTACGCTACCTGATGGACAGATAGGGCGGGGGACAGTCACTAATAATGTAGTGATGTGTTAAAATGAATAATGTAGTGATGGTGTTAAAATGAAGATGCGAGTGAAGAATGCTTCAAGAATTGGCTTTCTATACAATTACCCTATATCCAACACATGGACAGAGAGACAAGGGGACTGAAAGGAGACATTGTTTCTTCAATGTTTTGGCTGCGAGGCCCTTTTCAAGATGAATATGTAGTAATAGGTAGCTGTGCAAACCTCCTGTGCAATCCCCTTCATCTTGCCTCAGTATCTGCTCTCTCTCCTCCAGGATCTCCAGCAGTGCAGCCTGAAGCTTACTGGGCAAGATACAGTCCTCATCAACAAGCTTGGAAACAAGAAGTAGTTAACAGGACAGCCCAGGGAAACTCACATCATGCAAGAGATGGCCTACTACTGATGTGAAACAAGGCAACTGGCTACCCGTGTACTGTGATTCACCTATGCCAGGGATGCGCAACTGGTGACCTGCAAAATACATTTTGTTGTTAGGGGGGACGGGGGTATTGGTGTCAGTCAGTGTCTCAAATTACCGTTGAGTTAGAATAGTAGAATGTACAAGGTTCAAAATAGAAATTTGGTTGTGCATCAGCTGTTTTTATCTCATTATGTCAGTCACTGACAGTCACACAATTAGCCTATGTCAGCAAACACATTTTTTTTTAGATTGGGTAAGTTAGTCTAACAATGGCCCCCAAAAGGCTAGGACCTGTATAATACCATTCACTAAGACTACACTATGTACTTTCACCCTGACTGCATATGTGGGTTTGCAGACCCGCGTGCCACTGCAGCACCTCATGATGAGTTCCAATTTTTTTGTGGCCTCCACCTCCATCAAAGTTTAACATTCCTGGCCTATGCAATAAAAATGGTTGTTGTCGAAACTAGCCACCAATATCAGCAGCCCAATAGGATCTCTGAGTAAGAAAGAAGCGAAACTCCATAGCTGCTACTATTAAATAGTCTCACTATATGAACTTGGATTACAGTCCAAAAAATAAAGTCAAGCTCTGGTATGTGTGAAATCATCAAGTTGCATTAATATTCAACACTGTCACTTGGAACGCAGACATGCACAGACAAAGTGTTGGTCATACCTTATTCAGTTGTGGTTTGGAACCACACCTATCTTTCATGAGTTGCAATTAAATACACACCTGTTTGACAAATTTGTCCGTACATAAATCCACAATAAGCACCTAGAATGCAAAACAGAGACAGAACCTTTAAATTATCAATGACAAAATGAACGCAGTATTGGGCTTTGAATTAGACATCGGAGACTTTCTACCATTAACTGTTGGTAAGTGTTTGCAGATTGATATTGCAGTTTGTTAGTCCTACTGTAAAGACGTTCATAGAACTACCATTAGGTGGCAGTAAAATACTTTATTAAAAAGGTACTCAGCGAAATGACATTGCCACGAATAGCACCACAGATATTGAGATGAGCGAGATGCAACAATTCGCTCTCACACAGGTCACCCACAGTATCTGCGCATGTGCAATGGTTCGCCAACATCACGCTGAAACAGCGTGGTAGCCACAGGACCAAAACAGCAGAGAAGTTGAACCTTGCGCTTAACCTCTCTTAGTTGTTGTGAAAATTGACCCCCTATGCGGTTTACTTTCTGCATGTACATCATATCGCAGAGTCTACCTTTAAGTCTGGTAAACAACTGTGCGCAACAGAATTCTAAGTAACCCTAACCCTATATCAAAGAACTAGTCAAAGAACTACTTGATCATCAATTCTGACTAAATATTTTATTTTTTCCTTTGTAGCATGGCCATCTAGTGACTAGCCACTGGGAATCAGACGGTGACCTTTGTCACTGACCTCCTCTATGGGCAGCTCCAGAAGTTTGGGCAGGCAGGGCGCCAGCACCCCCATGAGGAAGGGAGTGGGAGAGCAGCTGATGTCTAGCATGCAAGAGGGCAGCACAGGCACAAATGTATGCTGCCAGGTGAATTGGTAGAACAGCACCAGCGCGGCAAGGCCACAACGAGTCAGCACACTGACGAGAAGAGAGAGGGATGAAGAGATGATCAACTCCTGAGAAGAGGCACCCACTTTACAGACAACGCATGTCAAGGTAGGGTAGCCTAGTGGTTAAGAGTGTTGGACTAGTAACTAGAAGGTTGCAAGTTCAAACCCCTGAGCTGACAAGGTACAAATCTGTTGTTCTGCCCCTGAACAGGCAGTTAACCCACTGTTCCTAGGCCATCACTGAAAATAAGAATTTGTTCTTAACTGACTTGCCTAGTTAAATGAAGGTTAAAAATGTAATGTATATATATGGAGTCCATACAGTCTGTATAATACTATGTACTTTTACACTGACCAACAGGAGAGCAAAGCACACGATACATTCCACCCTGGACCAGTGCTTTGCTGTTCCTGCCCTCCTACTGTCTCCCAAGCCGAGCTGGAGACAACAGTGTACTAGAGGGAACTCCTTACCGGAGTTTGTCAGCAATGAAGATGACCCTCCTCCCTAGTAGCAGAGAGGCAAATACCTGTAGGAGTCTCCCAACGCTCAGGCACTACAGCAGGCTCTCAAAGTCCACATGCTCCAGCCTTGAGTCTACCGGCCGGCACAGCATCAGCACCTGATCACACACAAACAAACACACAGGTTGGCTATTGCTCAGTTATTTGACCAAATACAACTCTTACAACAATAGTTGATTGCTGGGCAGAGACATTGCACATGATTGCAGATGTTGTTGACATAGTGTCTGCTATAAAGAGGTAGGAACTTAACTAAACGTTGTCACTTCCTTTTTTGTTACTTCCCCGAACTCCCTGGGAGATTTTTTTATTTGTTTTGCTCAAATCCTTGCTTACTTTTGAAAAAGGTCAAATGTAATCGAGGAGGTGAGGAAACAAATGTGCTTGTATGAAATGGGACTCTCCTCCACTAGCACGTCATCATGCAAATTTGGTTTGCAGGGGTTGAATCCCAAAATAAATGTGTAAAGCAGTAAAAATGTTGCTAGTTGTGCAAAACATTTAATATGTAAAGGGATAAGTAGTGTATCGTTTTCAAATGTGTACATGCTTTTCTCCTTTACGAAAACAGCTGATTCAAAGAGGGTGTTGCAGATTTTGAAACATTTACAGGCTAGCCACCGGGAGAATACACTTGTGCTTCCTTGGCGGGAGGAGGCTATCGAGAAGAGGAAGACACTCCTCTGTTCGCCTATTAATGAATTGACACTCTCCTACACACGGCGACCACTTTGCAGTTTCTGGGTCACGGAGGAGAGGACAGACTTTTGCCCCATCTTCCCCTGTAGTTACTCTTTACATGGAGTCCTAGAGGTCCTCTTAGTGGTGTGATTGTGTTACCTCATTTCCTGAGCCTGGGAGGAAGCTCCTGAGTGTGATGGTGCGTCCAGAGGCGGGAAAAGGAGCCTCCATGACGCAACGCATGAAGGGGGACACCAGGGCTGGACAGATCTCCCTGCGCCTCTCTACCTCCTCCAAGATCGGAAAACACACACACAGTATATTAGTGTTGCATGTGTAACGGATGTGAAACGGCTAGTTTAGTTAGCCGTTTGAGACCTTGAAGTAGTAATTCCCCTTGCTCTGCAAGGGCCGCGGCTTTTGTGGAGCGATGGGTAACGATGCTTCGGGGTGGCTGTTGTCGTTGTGTGCAGAAGGTCCCTGGTTCGCGCCCGGTATGGGCGAGGGGATGGTTTAAAGTTATACTGTTACATTGATGCTGTTGACCCGGATTACTGGTTGCTGCGGAAAAAGGAGAAAGGTCAAAAGGGGGGGTGAGTGTAACGGATGTGAAACGGCTAGTTTAGTTAGCGGTGTGCGCTAAATAGCGTTTCAATCGGTTACGTCACTTGCTCTGAGACCTTGAAGTAGTAATTCCCCTTGCTCTGCAAGGGCCGCGGCTTTTGTGGAGCGATGGGTAACGATGCTTCGGGGGTGGCTGTTTTCTTTGTGTGCAGAAGGTCCCTGGTTCGCGCCCGGGTATGGGCGAGGGGACGGTTTAAAGTTATACTGTTACACATGGTATACACATGGTTACCACTGTAATATCACGGTACAAAAACGTCATGATACCAACATTTTAGAATACCATAGTACAGTTTCATATGATACTACTGATTTTTTCTAAAATGTTTGAACTGAAGCAACTACTAGTCTGTTGTATGTGCAGGTCCAATAATATCCACTTAACATTCATGTGCATATCACGTGTGGCAGCTGTAATCAGCCAGCCGCATCCCCTATCAGTTCCTCACCTACTTCTCTCCGTCCACTCTTCATGCGTGTCTATTCCGCAGTCATTTAAAATATATATATAATTTAGCAGTGATAGCGAGGGGGGATGCAGACCCAGACGAGTCTTCAGTTGTTACATTTGTAACATTGGAGCAGCGCGCAAAGCGAGCAATGTTGACACATTGTATAATTTCGTCGCCTGTTATAACCAAGAGCACAGACCAGTCTAAGTAGACTAGGCAAGGTCACTGTAATGCAGCCTCTCAGTGTCAGAGGGAAAATGGAGCACTGCTTTGTGACATAATTATAATATATATATATATATATATATATATATATATATATATATATATATATATATATATATATATATATATATTTTAATGACCCATATTACCGGACATGCCTTTTTCTTTCTATTGGGATTCACACGCATTTTATATAATTTCACAAACCATGTCACAGGCCGTTTGAAACTAATCCAGGGTCGCTAATTATTGGTTTGATAACAAACAACGTTTTCAGTCATGTTACCTAACAACAGCTAACAACCTGGTAACATGACAATATGTTTAGGCAAATTTGATTGGCACAGGAAGAAAGGAAAATTGTACTACTCATGAGATGTGCTTCAAAAGGTAGGATTTATTCAGGCCTAATGTAAGTAAACTATATCAAAAATATATTTATTTCTGGTGTTCCTTCAATTCTGTTTGGTGCCTAACGTTTTCAAAATTCAAAAAGGCACTCGAACATCTGAGCCATCTCCTCTACAGGTGCACGGTAACAGTTGAACAAGATGAGGAAAACGAAGAAATCCGTACACTGCTCGATAGGATCGCTGCTCTTTAATAAGCTGATGCAGCACTCCATCACTCTCCTTCTTGGTCAAATGGCCCTTGCACTGCCTGGAGGTGTGTTTTGGGTCATTGTCCTGTTGAAAAACAAATGATTGTACCACTAAGCTTAAACCAGATGGGATGGCGTATCGCTGCAGAATGCTGTGGTAGCCATGCTGGTTAAGTGTGCCTTGAATTCTAAACAAATCACTGACAGTGTCACCAGCAAGGCACCCCACACCATCACAGCTCCTCCTCCATGCTTCATGGTGGGTACCACACATGCAGAGATCATCAGTTCACCTACTCTGCGTCTCACAGACACGGAGGTTGGAACCAAAAATCTCACATTTGGACTCATCAGACCAAAGGACAGATTGCCACCAGTCTAATGTCTATTGCCCGTGTTTCTTGGCCCAAGCAAGTCTCTGCTTCTTATTAGTGTCCTTTAGTAGTGGTTTCTTTGCAACAATTCAACCATGAAGGCCTGATTCACGCGGTCTCATCTGAACAGTTGATGTTGAGATGTGTCTGTTACTTCAGCTTTATTTGAGCTGCAATCTGGAGGTGCAGTTAGTTGCTGATTTCTGAGTTGCAGTTAACTCTAATGAACTTATCCTCTGCAGCAGAGGTAAATCTGGGTCTTCCTTTCCTGTGGCGGTCCTCATGAGACAGTTTCATCATAGTGCTTGATGGTTTTTAACAACAGCACTTTAAGAAAAAATGTTCTTCAAAGTTCTTCAAATGTTCTGGATTGACTGACCTTCATGTCTTAAAGTAATGATGGACCGGCATTTCCCTTTGCTAAAAATAAAGAGAAATGAGTAGGTGTCCAAACTTTTGACTTGAACTGTACAATGAACAGTGTGAAATTCTATTCAAAACATTGAATATAAGTGTGAATTTAAGTGGGAGGTTTTTGGAGAACGTTTAGAAAGAGCTAGGCCACAGATTATTTTTACACCGTAGTATCCCAATACTACTCGGTACCGTGATACTTGGCCTGGTATCGTATAGTTTGTAAAATGTTGCCTTCGTGACAAGCCTACAGTATATAACTCCATAACTACACCCCTAAACACAAAGAATATCCTGATGACAAGTATCAACAAGGGACTACACCAGGATTACATAACATACTAGCTGCTTGTTTCATTGTCTATGAACAAAACTTTTATTTACAATAAATTCACACGACTCGAAAATGGGTGGAACATAACACATCCTAAAATATATAAATTATAATTCTCAAAACACACCATTCTGATTTGCTAAGACATTTTAATATACTTTAGTTTGAACCCTTTGAATCTATGTGTACAAGCAGGCTAAAATGTATTTTATAAACTGGTTTGAGCCCTGAATGCTGATTGGCTGAAAGCCATGGTTTTAATTACTTTGGTAACCAGTTTATAATAGCAGTAAGGAACCTCAGGGGTTTGTGCTACAGTGCATTCGGAAAGCATTCAGTCCCCTCGACTTTTTCCACATTTTGTTATGTTACCACCCCCCCAAAATCTACACACAATACCCCATAATGTCAAAACAAAAACAGTTTAGACATTTTTGCAAATCTATATAAAAAATTGAAATATATATTCACGTAAGTATTCAGACCCTTTACGCAGTACTTTGTTGAAGCACTGTTGGCAGCAATTACAGCCTCGAGTCTTTTTGACACTACAAGCTTGGCACACCTGTATTTGGGGAGTTTCTCCCATTCTTCTCTGCAGATCCTCTCAAGCTATGTCAGGTCTCTCCAGAGATGTTCGATCGGGTTCAAGTCCGGGCTCTGGCTGGGCCACTCAGAGACTTGTCCTGAAGCCACTCTTGCGTTGTCTTACTGTTGTTGTCCTGTTGGAAGGTGAGCCTTCACCCCAGTCTGAGGTCCTGAGTGCTCTGGAGCAGGTTTTTGATTTAACTGTCATGTGACATAGGGAGGAGACAGTATATATATATTTTTTTTTTTAAAAATTGATCATAACTCACACATGACAGACAGACACTCATGACAGTTGTGGTTTTCAATTGTACAATTCTGACTCAGTGTACTTTGCTCAGTTCATCTTTCCCTTGATCCTGACTAGTCTTCCAGTCCCTGCTGCTGAAAAACCTCCCCACAGCACGATGCTACCACCACCATGCTTCACCATAGGGATTGTGCCAGGTTTCCTCCAGAAGTGACGCTTGGCATTCAGGCCAAAGAGTTCAATCTTGGTTTCATCAGAACAGAGAATCTTGTTTCTCATGTTCCGAGAGTCTTTAGGTGCTTCTGGCAAAATCCAAGAGTGCCGTCATGTGGCTTTTATTGAGGAGTGGCTTCCATCTGGCCACTACCATAAAGGGCTGATTGGTGGAGTGCTACAGAGATGGTTGTTCTTCTGGAAGGTTCTCCCATCTCCACAGAGGAACTCTAGAGCTTTGTCAGTGACCGTTAGGTTCTTGGTCATCCCCTTACCAAGGCCCTTCACCCCCGATTGTTCAGTTTGACCTGGCAGCCTGCAAGGAAGAGTCTTGATGGTTCCTAACTTCTTCCATTTAAGAATAATGGAGACCACTGTGTTATTGGGGACCTCCAATGCCACAGAAATATTTTGGTACCCTTTCCCAGATCCATGCCTTGACACAATCCTGCCTCGGAGCTCAACGGACAATTCATTCGCCCTCATGGCTTGGTTCTTGCTCTGACGTGCACTGTCAACTGTGGGACCTTATATGGACAAGTGTGTGCCTTTACAAACATGTCCAATCAATTGAATTTACCACAGGTGGACATCTCAAGGATGATCAATGGAAACAGGATGCACCTGAGCACAATTTCGAGTCTCATAGCAAAGGGTCTGAATAATTATGTAAATAAGGTATACTTAAAAATAAAAATAAATTATACATTTGGAAACATTTCTAAAAACCTGTTTTCGATTTGCCAATATGGGGTATTGTGTAGATTGAGTATTATTTGTTTCATCCATTTTAGAATAAGGCAGTATCGTAACAATGTGGAAAAAGGGAAGGGCTCTGAATACTTTCCGAAGGCACTGCATATGGCCAAAATACCAAGGCAATGGCTGTATCGAGGCACACAGCGAACAGTAATATATAGCAGGTAGCCTAGTGGTTAGAGCGTTGGGCCAGCAATTGAAAGGTTGCTAGATCAAATCCCAGAGCTGACAAGGTACAAATCTGTTGTGCTGCCCCTGAACACTGTTCCTAGGCCGTCATTGGAAATAAGAATTTGTTCTTAACTGACTTGCCTAGTTATATAAAGGTATATACACACACACATATATATATAAAGTCAACAAAAAAAGAAACATCCCTTTTTCAGGACCCTGTCTTTCAAAGATCATTCATAAAATTCCAAATAACTTCACAGATCTTCATTGTTAAGGGTTTAAACACTGTTTCCCGTGCTGTGATAGAGTTAAGCAGTGTCTCGTGCAGTCTCCCTTGGGGAAAAAGACAAAGCATGGCATATAAACTGCAATCATGTTCCTCTTTGTCTGAATCACGAGATAATCTCCCTTTCATTGGACATGTCTTGGACTTAATTCTTATATCATCATATAATAACTTCATTTTAGCACAGTAATTATTACAAAAACGTAGCTACTTTTGAAATGTTTTACCTGTTCCAATGCTCATATTAAGTGGTTGTATGCATATTTATATTACATGAATACCCTTATTGTAACACCACTGCTACATACTGTGACCATAATGTGAATGTGACAGAAGCTTACCTGTGCAGGTGTCCAGAAGGCCGCCAGTCCTGAGAGTCTGGGAAGCAGAACATGGGAATGGCCTTCAGCCGGTCGTCGGCTTCACGGGAGTGACTGGAAGACTTCTCAAACTATAGCGGTTAAGAAAGGATAAAGATACAGAGCGTCTAATTTTACTCCCCGGCCAGCAAAACAGAAACAATAGTACAATGGTAACAAAAACTTTAAAAACATTCTGGGGTTTCCTTTGAGCTGAGCCCATCCATGGTACATCAAGCAGTATTTCCCCTATACAAAAATGTGTAAGTGGGTCTATCCGCCTAGCTCTGTTGCCCCCATCTGAAAGAGGTTGGCTTTAATTGGTTTCAATTGACACTAACCTTGTTGGGAAACTGTTGCGTGATCTCAGGGGTGTAGGTGTTTCCCGGGGAACTCTTCCGGAGTGACACCACCACAAAGAACTGAAAGAGCTGCTGTTGCTGGAGCTGGATCAGGTCCCTCTCCAGGGAGTCTTCAGCGTGGACTGGACATAGACCGAGCGCCTGGAACCTCCTGGTGGAGGCAGTGAACATTTTTCAAAATACCTAATAAGTGAATCTGTTTGGGAACTCTCTTTGATTAAATGGTAATAGAATGTGATCAAATGTGAATGGAAAATGGATGGATCTATATGAGTGTAGACGGCATGGGACATTGACTGAACTCAACATTCTCAAAATGTCTGCCAAACATTTATTTGGGAGTGAAATTTCACTTTAAATATGAATGACAATTTGACAAGTAGCAGGTCAATGCTATAGTAGTACCTTTAGTGCTGTCCACTGGGTCACTTTCAGTTCCACTGGTCTCTTCTGTTTAGAGAGCAAAAGAGAGAGTGAGTGTGCGCATGCGAGATACATAGACAGAGAGAAAAAGCGAGACAGGAGTGTAATAAAGGGATGAAAGAAAGAGACATCATAGGAGACTGACAGTGTCTTTGTACTGTATTTGTAACAGTGATGTAATGTATCTCAAAACTACGGGTCTTTACAGTGAGTAGTTTATCTACATCTTCTAGACAAGTTGAAGGGTAATAATTGTCATACCACGCGCTGAACCTCCCTGGCTCTTCACTCTCTTGGTGTCGAAGATCACATGAATCTTGTTGACATACTGCATCACGGAAACCACACACACACACACACACACACACACACACACACACACACACACACACACACACACACACACACACACACACACACACACACACACACACACACACACACACACACACACACACACACACACACACACACACACAGACATATTGATCTGATACAAATAAAAATCATGTCTGGCCACTTAAACTAGTAATAAAATTGTGGCCAATCAAATAAATGTGATTTAAGCACACTTCCTTGTTGCACTGAAAAACGTTGTTTTCTAATGGGCACTGGTTTGGATTGGATAGGGCCATCAGTCAAGTTTCAACTTGAGTAGTAGAATGAGTGACCTGGATCCAGAGCCAAGCACACAGGAAGCTCAGACATCTCCAAATTGACAACGGAGTGTAGGCCTACAACACTAGCTTGGCTTCTTTATGTGTAGTCATGCAAAGAGACCAATCCACCTAATAGCATGCTTTTCCCACTCAGAGTCAAAATTACATAAAACCGCCATAGTAGTTTGAAGAAATACAATTTCCACTTTGTAGAAAATGCTTATGAAATGCTTGTGTGTGTTTACCTGAGGCAGTCTGTGTGTTTTTTGGATGGGTGTGGGTTGCTTGGGTAAAGCAGGTCTAGGGGGGGCTTCTGTAGGTGAGGATTGTGTTGCTGCCAGTGAGTCCTTCGTCTCCAGCCGCAACGTGAGAGGCTTGGGAGGAAACTGCGACACAGGAGACAAGGTGTTAATGAAAGATTAAAGCATGTTTAAAAATATATATATATTATACTAATTGTTTCACATTTCCTGTAACAGCTGTCATTGCTACCTTTGGGGTGAGAGGGTTCTGTCTCTGTGCCATGGTCCAGGGTCGGGGACACACAATGGGGAGACACATAGTAGGAGACGGCTTGACATCCTCATATGTGTTGTCTCTAGTCAGGTGTTCAGCTGGACATGGTCAAAGGTGAGGGAGATAGATGACTCTGAGGCTCTGCTGAGGTATTTCTTCCCTTCTCCCAGAACATCTCGTCTCCCTCCAGCTTCCGCCAGAAGCCCCTTGAGGTATAGAAATTCCCTGGGGGCAGGCTCTCTCCATGGTCATCCACTGACAGAGGTAGGTGTTTGGTCAACTTAACTTCCAACACACCACCCACATTCAGTTCACCATTGTTGAGGATCATCCTATCTAATTGGAAAATGTTGGTAGTGTCTGTTGTAAGAGATTGCAAAGGCTCTATAAATGGTTTTGACTCTGGTATTGCAGTTGAAGTCTTACTGAAACAGGAGTGATTCTGAAGGGGATCCAACTTTCCGTCCACTTCTCCCCTCTCCCCTGCTCTAGGCCCAAAGCCAGCATGGAGAGAGGGGGCACACTGCCAGCTCACCCTCACTGCATGGTTGATGTAGGCATGAAGGCCCTTCCGGTGTACAGACAGACACTGTTAAATACAGTGAGTCTGTCCTGCGATTGGTTTAGCCACAGTAGCCTATGGAAGGCAATGAGTTTTAGAGGGGTCTGTGTTCTATCCTTTTACAGGGGTCTGTGTTCTATCAGTCTGGGAGCCCCCCGAACACCATGATAGATTAAAACATTTGATCTAATTTACTCTTATCTCAAACATCTCTTTCAGTGGATGAGGAAGGACAGATATTTCAAGTATGGTTATGCCGACTTCAGCACATCTAGGCCTTAAAGCCGTGAAAACATTAACTGAAGATAGAAGCAATGACGGACAAAGGGCCCGTGACAAACAATTAAGATAAATTATTGAGGATTCCGGATAATCCATATAACAACCACAGTAATGTTGTATTACTGTAAAATGTGTTATATATTGCTATTCCTATTTGATAGGAACAGACAATTGAAACATTGACATTTTGAGTCCTTTACAGGGAATTGCTCCATATTGGGTTTAGCTTGTGCTAAAACTACAACTGAACAGTTTGGCATGCAATACTCATATTCATGATCTTGCACAGCCTCCTCATTGTATTGTGAGGCCCAAGTCCCTATGTGAAATCTTCCCTAAATATATTCAGACTCCTGTTCCGGGCAGATTCCTTTCCAATTGAGTTACCGTACTCTGTTTGCTGGAAGCAAAGTTCTTGGACACGTTGCACATTTTTTTGAAAGCTGAAAGCATTTAGAAGAGGGAGACATGGTGAAATTCCACAGTGCTGCTCATGATAATAATAATTATGTGCTGCATTCCAGCAGAGCCAGCTAGGAGGAGGCTAGGGAATCAATTTGACCAGAGACAGTCGTCATTCAGGCTCCGCAAATTATGCCTTTTGTTTGGTTTGACATAAATCTAATGTATGTAGTGTACTCTCACAGCCAGGACATCCTACACTGAAAACTGTGTGTTATACAGGAAGGCCTATCCTGCATTTCCTGAGACTAAGGAAGAAAGCATCAACCGACTGTCCATAATTATGGTTAGGAGACTTGCATCCAGTTAGAAGCTTTGGTTTCAGAATTGTTTACCAGCTGTAATTAGAATTTTAACACTCATGAAGGATGGTCAGGTTGTCATTCCAGGGTACCTTTGAACTTGTAGTGTCACCCCAGTAGAATCCAAACAGGGATCATCAAGACCCAAACCTACCAAGATAAAACCTAATTGCACCTTCAAAACAACCACAGCTAAACCGCCCTCTCCAATAATTGCTGCATGACTGAACTTGCCCTAGGTGGGATACCAGAGAAAGGGTAAGGAGTATGGTTCCTCTTAAACAGTAAATTAAGCTTCTATTAGGTCATGTGGAATCTATTTTCCGTCTCACACTGGACAGAGGGGTATACTACAGAGCAGGATCAATGGGTTAGCCCGCTAACGTTGATGAACCACCAGAAACTACTATTGATTTTCTGGTTCATTAAGAAAGCTAAACTTAGATGTGTTTTTGGTTGTTGAGTCAATGAGACCATGCCCATTTAATGATTATATTTCAACAACAAAAAAGTTGTTTCAGAACACTTAGGCAAGTTAGCTGGCTAACTTATAGAACAAAAGCCGACAGATGGCAATAATGAGTCATTTATCTTACCATCCAAATGTATTTTACGCAGTCGGCAATACATTATCCACTAAGGATGCATAGGCTTCGGTTTGAGTCCAGGCTGCATCACATCCGGCTGTGATTGGGAGTCCCATAGGGCGGTGCACAATTGGCCCAGCGTCGTCTGGGTTTGGCCGGGGTAGGCCGTCATTGTAAATAAGAATTAGTTAAATAAAGGTTAAATTTAAAAATAAAAAATTGTATGGAGGTCAATTAATGGCTTTTTTTCTACATGGGGTTTATTTGATTGAATATAAGTTTTGTAATGCTTAAGTTGTTACAAGTGTTCCTCATAAGTAGGATGACGTGACATCCCGGCAAATTTGAGAAAAAACATTTTATATTGGAGTTGTCTCGAGATGGCTATGTTAAAGAGGCGACAACCAATAGACACAGAGAAGGCAACTGTGTGTGAGAGCCAAACGCTTGCTGCATGAGTGTACCAAACTGCAGACTAAGAATGGAATCCTTGACAGAAAGGTTGGTTAGTCATCACTAGAACATTCAAGGCCACTGTGTTGAAACACCTACATAATGACATGGGGCATGTGAGTGCAGATAAGGTTACTCACCTGGCGAGAGAGCAATTTTATTGACCATTTATTCAACAAGAAGTTGAGGACTATGTCACAAAGAAATGTAGTTGCATCAAGCAAAAAATACCAAATGTGCCACGGAAAGCTCCAATGGGCAAGCTCACATCAATTGCTCCCTTTGAGTTGGTCTCAAAATACTGTTCTACGTGTGTGTGTGTGTGTGTGTGTGTGTGTGTGTGTGTGTGTGTGTGTGTGTGTGTGTGTGTGTGTGTGTGTGTGTGTGTGTGTGTGTGTGTGTGTGTGTGTGTGTGTGTGTGTGTGTGTGTGTGTGTGTGTGTGTGTGTGTGTGTGTGTGTGGGAGGGAGGGAGGGGGGTATGAATACATCTTAGTATCAGTCGATAATTTCACAAGGTTTACACAGACCTACGCCACCCGCAACAAGTCTGCAAAGACAGCAGCGGGGAAAACCGGATATCCTCAAGAGGCGCCACCACGATCAAGGCTGGGAATTTGAAAACAAACTCTTTGGAAGACTTCAGGAGCTGGCAGGGGTCGGCCACTCCCGCACAACGCTAGATCCTCCTCAGGGAAACCTAGTGGAACATATTAATCGTAAGCTGCTACAGATGCTTCCCACTCTTCCTGAAGAAAATGAATCACAATGAAAAGACCACTTACCTCATATCGTACATGCAAACAACTGCACTCGTAACGAAGCAACAGGCTTGTCACCACACTTCCTTCTCTTTGGCCAGCCACCTCGACTACCCATTGACCGGTTGTTTGGCCTCAATCAGACTGATGAACAGGTGTCACACCCAGTCTATGCTCAGAACTGGGCCACCAAAATGTAGGAAGCTTACCGAGTTGCATCTGAAAACAGTCAAAAGTCCTCGGCTAAAAGCACAAGACACTACGACCATGGTGCAAAGGAAGTGGCCCTCCAACCTGGAGACAGAATCTTGGTGAAGAATATGTCAGAGAGAGGAGGACCGGGCAAATTGCAGGCCTACTGGGAGGCAGGGTGGTAGAGAAGATTGGGAAGGACCAGTCTACAAGGTGGAAAAGGAGAATGGTGCCAAGGGCATCAGAGTGCTCCATCGCAATATGTTGATGTTAATGAATGACCTACCTGTGGCACATGAGACCTTGGAAGAGAGGAAACAGCCTGCTTGAAAAAGAATGTCCAAAACAGAACGTGGAGGAGATGGGGATGAAACTTCAGCAGACTGATGAGGAGGAAGCCATCTGGTCCCAAGGAGTTAACCCAGTTGCAAGCACCCAAGACCTCAGACAAAAATCCCTGACAGAACAGGTCTATGCGTTTCATCCCCGTTTTCAGGATACAGAAGGTATGAGAACATGGAGCAAGAATCAGAGATCCTAGAAGAACCAAACAATGAGGATGGGGTCAATGCCAAAGGGAGAGAAGATCATGTGGAAAGGAGATATGATGCTCCCAAAACTCAAGACAATGAGACAAAAAGACAATCTGCCACGCTGATCCTCAACACTGGAGCTCCACAGGGGTGCATGCTCAGTTCCCTCCTGTACTCCCTGTTCACCCACGACTGCATGGCCAGGCACGACTCCAACACCATCATTAAGTTTGCAGACGACACAACAGTGGTAGGCCTGATCACCGACAACAACGAGACAGCCTATAGGGAGGTCAGAGACCTGGACTGGTGGTGCCAGAATAACAACCTATCCCTCAACATAGCCAAGACGAAGGAGATGATTTTGGACTACAGGAAAAGGAGGACGGAGCACGCCCCCATTCTCATTTCATGAGGCTGTAGTGGAGCAGGTTGAGAGCTTCAAGTTCCTTGGTGTCCGCATCAACAACAAACTAGAATGGTCCAAACACACTAAGACAGTCGTGAAGAGGGCACGACAAAGACAATTCCCCCTCAGGAAACAAAAAAAATTTGGCATGGGTCCTGAGATCCTCAAAAGGTTCTACAGCTGCAACATCAAGAGCATCCTGAATGGTTGCATCACTGCCTGGTACGGCAATTGCTCGTCTGTGACCACAAGGCACTACAGAGGGTAGTGCGTACGGCCCAGTACATCACTGGGGCTAAGCTGCCTGCCATCCAGGACCTCTATACCAGGCAGTGTCAGAGGAAGGCCCTGAAAATAGCCACAGACTGTTCTCTCTACTACCATATGGCAAGCGGTACCGGAGTGCCAAGTATAGGACAAAAAGGCTTCTCAACAGTTTTTATCCCCAAGCCATAAGATCAAATCAAATCAAATGTATTTATATAGCCCTTCGTACATCAGCTGATATCTCAAAGTGCTGTACAGAAACCCAGCCTAAAATCCCAAACAGCAAGCGATGCAGGTGTAGAAGCACGGTGGCTAGGAAAAACTCCCTAGAAAGGCCAAAACCTAGGAAGAAACCTAGAGAGGAACCAGGCTATGTGGGGTGGCCAGTCCTCTTCTGGCTGTGCCGGGTGGAGATTATAACAGAACATGGCCAAGATGTTCATAAATGACCAGCATGGTCGAATGATAATAAGGCAGAACAGTTGAAACTGGAGCAGCAGCACAGTCAGGTGGACTGGGGACAGCAAGGAGTCATCATGTCAGGTAGTCCTGGGGCATGGTCCGAGGGCTCAGGTCCTCCGAGAGAGAGAAAGAAAGAGAGAATTAGAGAGAGCATATGTGGGGTGGCCAGTCCTCTTCTGGCTATGCCGGGTGGAGATTATAACAGAACATGGCCAAGATGTTCAAATGTTCATAAATGACCAGCATGGTCGAATAATAATAAGGCAGAACATTTGAAACTGGAGCAGCAGCATGGCCAGGTGGACTGGGGACAGCAAGGAGTCATCATGTCAGGTAGTCCTGGGGCATGGTCCTAGGGCTCAGGTCCTCCGAGAGATAGAAAGAAAGAGAGAAGGAGAGAATTAGAGAACGCACACTTAGATTCACACAGGACACCGAATAGGACAGGAGAAGTACTCCAGATATAACAAACTGACCCTAGCCCCCCGACACAAACTACTGCAGCATAAATACTGGAGGGTGAGACAGGAGGGGTCAGGAGACACTGTGGCCCCATCCGAGGACACCCCCGGACAGGGCCAAACAGGAAGGATATAACCCCACCCACTTTGCCAAAGCACAGCCCCCACACCACTAGAGGGATATCTTCAACCACCAACTTACCATCCTGAGACAGGGCTGAGTATAGCCCACAAAGACCTCTGCCACAGCACAACCCAAGGGGGGGGGGGGGCGCCAACCCAGACAGGATGACCACAACAGTGAATCAACCCACTCAGGTGACGCACCCCTTCCAGGGACGGCATGAGAGAGCCCCAGTAAGCCAGTGACTCAGCCCCTGTAATAGGGTTAGAGGCAGAGAATCCCAGTGGAAAGAGGGGAACCAGCCAGGCAGAGACAGCAAGGGCGGTTCGTTGCTCCAGAACCTTTCCATTCATCTTCCCACTCCTGGGCCAGACTACACTCAATCATATGACCCACTGAAGAGATGAGTCTTCAGTAAAGACTTAAAGGTTGAGACCGAGTTTGCGTCTCTGACATGGGTAGGCAGACCGTTCCATAAAAATGGAGCTCTATAGGAGAAAGCCCTGCCTCCAGCTGTTTGCTTAGAAATTCTAGGGACAATTAGGAGGCCTGCGTCTTGTGACCGTAGCGTACGTGTAGGTATGTACGGCAGGACCAAATCAGAGAGATAGGTAGGAGCAAGCCCATGTAATGCTTTGTAGGTTAGCAGTAAAACCTTGAAATCAGCCCTTGCCTTGACAGGAAGCCAATGTAGAGTCTAGCACTGGAGTAATATGATCAATTTTTGTGGTTCTAGTCAGGATTCTAGAAGCCGTATTTAGCACTAATTGAAGTTTATTTAGTGCTTTATCCGGGTAGCCGGAAAGTAGAGCATTGCAGTAGTCTAACCTAGAAGTGGCAAAAGCATGGATTAATTTTAAGACTCCTGAACAGGCAATCAAATGGCTACCCGGACTATTTGCATTGTGTGCTTCCCCCAACCTCCCTTTTTACGCTGCTGCTACTCACTGTTTATCATATATGCATAGTCACTTTAACTATACATTCATGTACATACTGCCTCAATTGGGCTGATCAACCAGTGCTCCTGCACATTGGCTAACCGGGCTATCTACATTGTGTCCCGCCACCCGCCAACCACTCTTTTCCGCTACTGCTACTCTCTGTTCATCATATATGCATAGTCACTATAACCATTTCTACATGTAGATACTACCTCAATCAGCCTGACTAACCGGTGTCTGTATGTAGCCTCGCTACTTTTATAGCCTCGCTACTGTATATAGCCTGGCTTTTTACTGTTGTTTTATTTCTTTACTTACCTGTTGTTCACCTAACACCTTTTTTGCGCTATTGGTTAGAGCCTGTAAGTAAGCATTTCACCGTAAGGTTGTAATACTGTAATACCTGTTGTATTCGGTGCACTTGACAAGTAAACTTTGGTTTGATTTGAATGGTTCCACATGTATGAATGACCTCACTGATTCAGATCAGCAGTGCGTATAGGAAGGGATGGATGTCAGAAGATCCCAACAGATCCAAAAACCAAGGGGCATACTAACCTATGGCACACTTGGACAGCCAGCCTACCAGGTGTGGAGACCTAACATCCGAAACCTATACAGAACACCTATACAGAACCGACTCATTTACAGACAATGAGTAATGTCAGGAGACACAATTTAAAGAGGGGAAGAGTGTAACTGGTTGAAAATCTTTGAGTTAGAACTAAAAGTAAAGGGGATACTTTCTTATTTTTGATGTCAGGCATTTATTATGCAGTAGTAGATGCAATTACAGCCAGGACACAAGAGGGTACTCTAACTTTTGTTAGAGCTGGCTTCATTATTAAAACAGTGTCACTTTTCCACCGCAGTTCAGATTACTATCCTACTGCTCTCAGGTCCTCATTCTGAGGGTAGTAACATATTTTCACTATCCATTGAATACAGGCGTTGACTTCGACCACATCATCGAATATTCCAAAAAGGATTACAATAATGAGATGTATCCACCAATCCAAAGGATAGGCGGGAGCTAGACAGCACGCTGTGCAGCTTTGTGGACAAAGACTCCCATTTTTGGGGCGGAGAGACAAGTATCTTGTCAATATATCCATAATCTTTGCTCAAAACGTATTGTAATGATACAGGCAGGGAGCAGGTCTCGAACCCTTGACCTTCTAGCCTGAGGTCCGGCGCGCTATCGACTGTGCCGCAAAAGCATGCTCCTGCGTCGATTTCCGCGCTTATAAACCCAGGGTCGTTACAGTATCTAGCTACAACCAGCAGGTGTAAAAGAAAAAGCACCCTTGATCTGATAGTGTCAACCAGATTGGCTGAACGCGATGCACACCATCCGGAATTAACATTTAGCCACTAGTATGGTGCTGGAAATTGTGTTTCATATGGAAAGTATGAATATTTTCCCCGTTTTATTTTTCTTATCCCCATTAAATAAAGTTTCTGAGGAAATTGAAGCCTATGCAGCCTGAACGTTTAATGTTTTAGGTACTAACTGGTCCACTATGGATAAGAATGTATTGCCGGCTGCATATAATGGGTTTCTACAGTAAAATGAAACGACTCAATATCCTATCTACCGGCCTTGGGATAGCTAACTCATTGATCTTGCTTTGTAGTATACCTCTCTGATTTCAGGCCTGCCATAATTTATTTGTAAATTCATGAAGAGAGGAGTTGTGCTGTTTACATCCAATTAAGATTATCCTAACCAGGATATTTAATTACATAGATTAACTCAATAAAAATATATCCATCACACCGTGCATGGTTTGTTGGTGAATTAGCTGAAATTAAGATAATTCTTAGGACTTTCTTTCAATAACACCAGCACTCATTTTGTATTAATTGATTGTGACAAAGGATCGATCAGCAGCAATACGTTACTGATCATTAGTAGCAGCTCATCAGCAAATTAAACATGAGACCAGATAACGGGGACACCAAGCAAAACGCCTAATCTCTGACAGTTAATATTTTGCTTTACTTTTAATCCACTGAATCGTAGGAAACTATATTAATGTTACCAGTGTGTTGCTTTCGAGGTCCGCTTGCAGCAAACCCAACTTCTTAAATAGCAAATCAAGTACTGTAAGTAGCAAATTAGACCTGTTCCCTAGGTTTTGTTTTCGACATCAGTGTTACCTATATTTTCCGTCTTAGTTGACTCATTACAATTGTTTCCCACAGAAGCAAATCACGA
Source organism: Oncorhynchus keta (assembly GCF_023373465.1). Lineage (NCBI taxonomy): Eukaryota > Metazoa > Chordata > Actinopteri > Salmoniformes > Salmonidae > Oncorhynchus > Oncorhynchus keta. Next base: position 30,156,104 of record NC_068447.1, read on the forward strand.
TGCCTTCCAAATCGGGCGTTCAATTTCAGTCGCTAGTTCGCGAGCAAGCCAGTTAGCCACACACTAGTCCTAGTTAGCTGATTCGCCGCTAAAGCTAGAAATAGCTAACTACTGTATCACCAAAATGTCTTATTTTAGACCAAAAAAATATGTTTTCTTCCAACTACCATCCACCAATCTTGGACAGCAAGGAATAAGCAGGCACCAAAAAATTAGCTAGTGGCACAACTCGAACCAAGTGAGAGTTTTTAGGGGGCTCCATATTGATCCTGGGAGCTAAAACGTCACCATCATCGACGACTGGATGGAGGAGGCAGATTGACACAATCACAGGAATATGTCATTTGTATCCCCTCTGAAATAAGCAATTGACGGGGCAAGGTATCAATTTAAGCAAATCAATTCAGTCATGGTTTGGTTTGACAAAAGAGATTCATACAGAAATCAAATGAAACCATTTGACATTTTATTTATTTGTTTTAAATCCTTATTGTAATTGTGTCATCCCACAATATGGCACATTAAGCATGAAATGTGTTTTCACACAAACAAGTAAAAGACCAGTGAAACCAATTAAATGAAAAGATGGAATACATCATACAGGATGATCACTACATATGCAACACTTATGTTACATTTATGTTAAATTAAACATATGTTAAATTTAACGGAGTTGAACATAGCCACGAGATAACACTAAAAGCACACGACCCATTCTAATAAATAGACCATGTGGTTTGCCATGGAGAGAACACTAGTTCACAATAAGGGTTTGTCTTAAAGAATCGATACATTTAGCAGGAGCTGTCAACATAAAACATAATATCTAAGATTTATCAGTCAGTCTTCAGACCCTCCTTGATGAGGTTGAGCTCATAGCACAGTGTCTCGTAGCGATAGGCCATACGGATCTGGGCCACATTGGTCTTGCGGATGTCGTTGCCCTCAGGGCCCTCCTTCAGATAGTCGGCACCCAGAAAGTGAGTCTTCTCCTGTAGATAAAAACCCAAGGCAACAAGGTTCAGAGGAAATTTAGCCATGGCAGACTACGACAGTGTTGTGTAATCCAACACATTGCTTTATTGTGTATTGTAACGTAACAAAATGCTTGAAAAGCCTGAAATTAACCATGAATCATGGCATGTCTTGGTAAAAAAATATTTACAGTTGAAGTCGGACGTTTACATACACCTTAGCCAAATTAATTTAAACTCAGTTTTTCACAATTCTGACGTTTAATCCTAGTAAAAATTCCCTGTCTTAGGTCAGTTAGGATCACCACTTTATTCTAAGAATGTGAAATTTGTCATATATATATATATAAATATTCATACACATAGCTCATATATCAAGCACACTCAGGCTGCTTTAAGAGCCTGTTTGTGACCATAGGATTAAAGATTGCACAACACACCCCATGAGCGCCAAACTAATCCGCCTGACTCAAGTCATTGCACGTACCCCTGCTAAAACAGGAACCAACACACACAGCCAGCCACCAAATGCCCTTCTCAGTTCTCCTTATTTTTTAAAATTTTACCTTTATTTAACCAGGCAAGTCAGTTAAGAACATATTCTTATTTTCAATGACGGCCTGGGAACAGTGGGTTAACTGCCTATTCAGGGGCAGAACGACAGATTTGTACCTTGTCAGCTCGGGGGTTTGAACTCACAACCTTCTGGTTACTAGTCCAACACTCTAACCACTAGGCTACGCTTACGACCCCGGGACACACAGACATTCCATCACACGAACACACACACTTCACTCCCCCCTCTACTGGTCAGGTGCCCAGAGCAGAGGACTCTGCTGTGCACCAATGGGGCTCCTACTCTGGCTAGAGCAGGTCCGCCACCAACCCTTCGGGACCATTCAGAAGGCGACACGACAAGACTCTACCTACATTATTCAATGTATAAAAACTACTGTAACCTCTGTTTAGTTCCCTTTTTCACCTGACTCCCTACTGAGTTATATGAATAAGGTCCGTGCACGTAAAAATGCAGGACAAGATATCTTTTGACTAAATAAACTGCCTTTTGTTACAACTGAAATCCACTCTGTCCAGCGTCGTTGTTTTGCATTCCCTCTCCAGTATGATAACACCAACAGAAGTCAGAATAATAGTAGAGAGAATGATTTATTTAAGCTTTTATTTATTTGATCACATTCCCAGTGGATCAGAAGTTACACTCAATTAGTATTTGGTAGCATTGCCTTTAAATTATTTAACTTGGGTCAAACGTTTCGGGTAGCCTTCCACAAGCTTCCCACAATAATGAGTGAATTTTTGCCCATTCCTCCTGACAGAGCTGGTGTAACTGAGTCAGGTTTGTAGGCCTCCTTGCTCGCACACACTTTTTCAGTTCTGCCACCAAATTTCTACGGGATTGAGGTCAGGGCTTTGTGATGGCCACTCCAATACCTTTACTTTGTTGTACTTAAGCCATTTTGCCACAACTTTGGAAGTATGCTTGGGGTCATTGTCCATTTGGAAGACCCATTTGAGACCAAGCTTTAACTTCCTGGCTGGTGTCTTGAGATGTTGCTTCAAATATATCCACATACTTTTCCCACCTCATGATGCCATCTATTTTGTGAAGTGCACCAGTCCCTCCTGCAGCAAAGCACCCCCAAAACATGATGCTGCCACCCCCGTGCTTCACGGTTGGGATGGTGTCTTCGGCTTGCAAGCCTCCCCCTTTTTCCTCCAAACATAACGATGGTCATTATGGCCAAACAGTTCTATTTTGTATCATCAGACCAGAGGACATTTCTCCAAAAAGTACGATCTTTGTGCCCATGTGCAGTTGCATACTGTAATCTGTCTTTTTTATGGCAGTTTTGGAGCAGTGGTTTCTTCCTTGCTGAGCGGCCTTTTCGGCCTGTCAAATCAAATCAAACTTTATTTTTCACATACACATAGTTAGCAGATGTTAATGCGAGTGTAGCAAAATGCTTGTGCATCTAGTTCTGACAATTCAGTAATTTCCAACTAGTAATCTAACCAAACAATTTCACAACAATTACATTAAACACATAAGTGTAAAGGAATGAATAAGAATATGTACATTAAAAAAATATATGAATGAGTGATGGTATAGAACGGCATAGGCAAGATGCAGTAGATGGTATAGAGTACAGTATATACATATGAAATGAGTAATGTAGGGTATGTAAACATTATATGAAGTGTCATTGTTTAAAGTGGCTAGTGATACATTTATTACATCCATTTTTCCAGTGGCTGTAGTGGAGTCAGTATGTTGGCAGCAGCCACTCAATGGTAGTGATGGCTGTATAACAGTCTGATGGCCTTGAGATAGACGCTGTTTTTCAGTCTCTCGGTCCCAGCTTTGATGCACCTGTACTGACCTCGCCTTCTGGATGATAACGGGGTGAACAGGCAGTGGCTTGGGTGGTTGTTGTCCTTGATGATCATTTTGGCCTTCCTGTGACATTGGGTGGTGTAGGTGTCCTGGAGGGCAGGTAGTTTGCCCCTGGTGATGCGTTGTACAGACGTCACTACCCTCTGGAGAGCCTTACGGTTATGGGCGGAGCAGTTGCCGTACCAGGCGGTGATTTTGTGAGTGTTTTTGGTGATGTCGATATCGGACTCGTTTTACTGTGGATATAGATACATTTGTACCTGTTTCCTCCAGCATCTTCACAGGGTCCTTTGCTGTTGTTCTGGGATTGATTTGCACTTTTCGCACCAAAGTACGTTCATCTCTAGGAGAAAGAACGCATCTCCTTCCTGTGCAGTATGACGGTTGCGTGGACCCATGGTGTTTATACTTGCGTACTATTGTTTGTACAGATGAATGTGGTACCTTCAGCCGTTTAGAAACTGATTTGTGGAGGTCTACAATTTTTATTCTGAGGTCTTGGCTGATTTCTTTTGATTTTCCCATGATGTCAAGCAAAGAGGCACTGAGTTTCAAGGTAAGCCTTGAAATACATCCACAAGTACACCTCCAATTGACTCAAATTATGTCAATTAGCCTATCAGAAGCTTCTAAAGCCTTGACACTAAGCACAATCAACTTAGTGTATGTAAGCTTCTGACCCACTGGAATTGTGATATAGTGAATTATAAGTGAAATAATCTGTCTGTAAACAATTGTTGGAAAAATGACTCGTGTCATGCACAAAGTAGATGTCCTAACCGACTTGTCAAAACTATAGTTTGTTAGTGGTTGTGGTTGATAAACAAGTTTTAATGACTCCAACCTAAGTGTATGTAAACTTCCGACTTCAACTGTATATGTATATACTGACAATTCAGGCCACAGTGTGGATAAATTGTGGGTCTCTGAGGCAGTGTATTGTTTATCCTGTTTGTCGTCTGTTGGGTTTTTTACCTCATTAGACAGGCCACTCTGCAGCACACTATTCCTGGAGATCTCACACATGTCACAGGTGCTGAGCTTGAACACCTGGGCTGCAATGGCGTACTCCTCCATCAGGGGCTCCTGAGGACACAGTCAGAGCAGAGTGAGCTGGTGAGCTGGGCATCTTGCTTACTCTCTATCAACCATTGCCATTTTGAACTTAAAGGTTAAACCAATGAACGGCACCCTAGGTCAGTTGATTGGCACGTAATGCACCAACATGAACCAAGAGAGCCCCAAACATACATATCCTACACAACACAGACAGTACCGGACGGGAACCCAATTTGGCCTCACCTTGGTGTAGTGGAACTGCATAGGGTCATCAGTGGACAGGGAGATGATCAGGCCCTTCTTGAGGAACTCCAGAACAGGATTCTTGGCATACTCCAGGAAGAGACTGTTGTTGCTGAGTGGAGACATGGCAATGGGAATCTGGGCCAGGAAGTAGAGGTACTGCAACACGGGGCTCTGTTGGGTGGGAGTGTTAAATACAAACATCAACATTAAGACCGTAGGAGTTAGTTGTGTCATGTGTTGATGGTGCCAAAGAGAGAAGGCTATTTTGTTTGGAGAGGTTACTAACCTTCTTGAGATTGAGGCCATGAGAGATGTTGTCAGCGGTCATGAAGGAGGCCAGCAGATGGGTGACGGCTCCAGCCTCTCCACAGTGGGGCCTGAACTGGAAGGTGTTCATTCCCCTAGCTCTAGGAAGCAAACATAAACACAGACTCAGAGACAGAATGATGGTCATGCACTCTAAGACACTGATAATGACACGGGTGTATCATGTTTGATTTGTACTTTTTCTGAAACAATTTCTTGAAGGACATGTGGATTGTGATTTGACATGTGATACTCACTTGCGTAGCTGGTTGATCATAGTGATATTGGCATACATGTAGTAGATGTAGTAGCTGTAGGAGGGGTTCTTGACAATGTCCCACTCCTCTGGCTTGGGGCTCTTGGTGCAGAACATGTGACCACTGTGCTTGGACTCGTCATCCACACTGTCGAAACCTGTCACCTACAGAACAGAGAAAGATGGAGAATTAAGAGATTGCCTTGATATTCAATGCATTTTCGACATACCAATCTTTCTTTTTATAAAGTGATTGAAAATGTCAAATTTAAAAAATCTAATTTCTCCCTTCTGAAAACATTTCCATCAAGGCTGGAAAACAATCATGAATTAGGACATTCGAGTGAAATACCCCTTGAAATTATAAATAAAAAATGTAAACCTCCTTTATCCCTGGTCTCTCATGCCAGTCTCACTCACATGCTTGAGGAAGATGCTGAGCTCAGGGTTGGCGTGGGGTTCGATGGTGGCCTGGAAAATAGGCATGAAGATGTTCTCCAGCATCTTTCCAAAGTGGGGCACAAAGTTCCTGCCTCTAAAGATGTCACTGAGGTGGAAGTACAGAGCATGAGCAGTTAGAAGTTAGTCAGACATTATTCGAAATGCACGAATATCATTAATTAGAGAGCCGTTTAAAAATATATTCTGTTCAGGTTTTGTTTTTTACTTTGAGTGCCAACATGACGCTCATAAACAAGTATTTCTAACACTTCCTGAAGAATATAATGGTAAAAAGGGTACATTCACTGATGAACAGAGGGATAGAACTTACTAGATCCTGGGCACTTGAATCATCCACTTGAGTTGAGGGGAGAAGACTCTATGCTTGTTGAACCAGCCGGAGAGCTTGATCCACTCGTTAGGATTACAGCCATAGATGGAAAGACGGGGCTCGGCATATTGGTACCTGGCATCCTCCAGGTCAGATGCCACTTCCTGGGTGCGAATAAAATGGAGAATTAGCTGATTGTAATTAAGCAGTGTTTATAAAAGGGATACTAACTCAGCCATAGCAGTCTAACCTTAATGATCCTGGCAAAGTACTCTCCGTCGATGTGGTTCTCTGTTTTCATGTACAGGTCACGCAGCTCACTGGCTCCCACAGGGTTGTACTTGGCATTGAACTTGTCAAAACGCTGAAAGGTTTGTCTGCCCTTGAGAGAAGAGGGTGAGAGAAGCATGTAAGACCAGGGAATGTACACACTGGCAATGGAAAAATAATACAAATATCAAAGCTGCATATTGTTTCACTATATGGATTTGACTATATAAGCAATCTACAGCTTCTGCCAAGAGGTCTGGAACTTTATTACACAGGAGGTCGTATCACACTTTCACTTTGGCCACAGGACTGCATTTCCCCTTTGAACGCTACACTAGCTAGAGGTAGGACTCACAGCGTGCACATCCAGGGAATCGACAGTGAGATCATAGGGATGTAGGTTGAGGTTGGCAAACAGTTCCTTCATGGTCACATCTTTGCCCTTAATATTTTGCACTACACGGTCAGCGTCCACCCTGTATGACTTCTTGATGAAGCGCAGGAGGTGCTTCTGGTTCATGCAGGCAGCTGCATGGATGTGGGTGTCTACCTACAACAGCACACACAGGAGTTATGAGAAAAAAATAGTTATTATGAGTTCTCTTTGTGGTGTACTGACCCTGCTTGAACAACAGGGGGAGCAGAGCACACAACATTTGCTATTTGCGAGCAGAAGCGGAAGTCGCACCCAGGTTGTGGGAAGTTAAAGTAGCCTACTCTAAAGCCCATAGACGTCTTTTGCATTCACAAATATAAGATATCTGTTGAACGGTCTTTTTTGTAATTTTGTTATTGCTGTCATTTTTATCAATGAAATGAAACTGGTGTAAACAGGGTGAATATTTCCCTGTTACAGGCAGTTCTTTTCAGTGTTGAATGTGCTCTGTGATTGACCATGTCTAGGGCCTTACTTTTAGGTGCAGAAATGGAGGCACTGTGCTTTTACGTTCATGACTAGGGAGGATACAGCTTATGTCAAATTGATGCCAAAAATGCCAAAAATGTGATTTTCCTAACTTTAATCTAATTCTCCTAACCGGCTACAAAAAGTACACTCTGACAAACTGTATACTACCTAGCCAAAACCTGCTTTTACTGGTATTTTCAGCATTATCCACTATTGTTGCTACAGGCAGAAAATCATAGTAATTGTTCTGTAATTTCTGATCAATAAATCAATGTCTGGTTGTGCATGTGTGTTAAGCCAGCACCTTAACCATTACACCAAGAGGTCTTAGGTTTAATACGCTAGGCCAATACTAATATGTTTTGTAAGGTGGCAGCTGTCTACCTTCCTGCAGTTGTAGAAGTCCCTATGGGGGTTCAGCTTCAGCTCCTTCATCTCCTCCATCTCGTTCAGCATCTCATGCACGTTGAACTTGGACATGAGGAACTTCAGACGACGGTGACTGTATGTCTTACTGCCACCCAGGAAAGACAGACAAAAATGTAATGTGGATCTTGTAAAGTTGTTAGGCATTTCATGGTGTGATATGTAGTCCATATGTTGGATTATTTGTTCCAGACCAGCCCTAAGGCTGCATTTATACAGGTAGCCCAATTCTAATCTTTTGCCCAATTATTGGCAAAAGCTGATCTGATTTGTCAAAAGACCAATTAGTGGAAAGAAAAAAAAGATCAGAAATGGTCTGCCTGTGTAAACGCAGCCTAGCTCACTTGATGCAAGTGTTTAAGCAGGGTTGGATCAAAAGCCACCACATACACACTACTGTGACTCTGCTGGGTTGGAGTTAACCTCGCTCCCAGGTTATTGCACACAGCACATATTACCAAATTCATAGATGCTAACTACCTTTAGTGTCTATTGATGAAGGTATCCTCTTCTAGGGAGACTTATGTGTTAAAATGCTCGATGCTCTGTCTGAACATGAACACGCATAGCTTGTGGAACATATCTTTGATATCAGCGAGAAATCATTTTCAAAAAAACAATTACTACACACCTTTATGGAGTTAGGACCTTATTAAGGAGTAACGGTAGGCTCGCCTACATTCCTTAAGCGTACATTCTTGGACTAAGTGCAGATAAGCATAGGACATTGTCCCATGAGCTCAGTCGGTAGAGCATGGCACTTGCAACGCCAGGGTTGTGGGTTTGACTCCCATGGGGGCCTCGTATGAACAAATAGGAAAATGTATGCACTCAAAGTCGCTCTGGATAAGCACGTCTGCTAAATGACTAAAAATGTAAAAACATCAACATTTAAAAGTTAGCTTAGTGGGAATGACAACAGAATTCAATGGGTGTGACCTGCCATTAATACAGGTAACGAGTGGAGGACAGAGGAGCCTCTTAAAGAAGAAGTTACAGGTCTGTGAGAGCCAGAAATCTCGCTTGTTTGTAGGTGACCAAATACTTATTTTCCACCATAATTTGCAAATAAATTCATAAAAAAATCCTACAATGTGATTTTCTAGATTTTTTTTCTAATTGTGTCTGTCATAGTTGAAGTGTACCTATGATGAAAATTTTACAGGCCTCTCTCATCTTTTTAAGTGGAAGAACTTGCACAATTGGTGGCTGACTAAATACTTTTTTGCCCCACTGTATAAGTTATCCTGTACGAACCTTTGTGCTGAATACATTACGTTGTTACAGGTGTCAAGCTTATGGGCATGTGGCAGCAGTGTGTAGGAGGGAGGTTCCTAGGTGTGAGAAGTGTGCAGAAGGGCATGAGACAAAGGAATGTATAGCATTGGGGAAAGTAGTGGTATGTGTTAATTGTAGGGGTGCCCATGGGGGTGGGGGTCAGAAATGTCCTGTGTGAGAGAGGCAGGTTGAGGTTTCCAGGGTTAGAGTAATGCAGAAGTTGTCATATGCTGAGGCAGTGAAGAAAGTAGAGGAAGATGGGTCAAAGAGGAGGGATCCTAGGAGGAGTGGTGTGAGTAGTAGATCTGTACCAGTACAGAAGGATAGGACAACAAGTGATATATATTATTCCGTAAGAATGGATTTTTTGCATTTACAGCAATGGTTATCAACTGTCCTGCAGGAATGGAACATAAGTCACAGAAAGCTGAGGTTGTGGTGGCAGCTGCAGAGAGGTATTTGGGTGTGCGAGACTTGACATCAGAAGAGTTACAGGGTGTGTTAAGTGTTGGTGTCCCATCCTTTCAGGTTGTTGGCCTGAGGTAGGTCTTAATAGATTTAAATAGTAGAGAAGTGTGGTGTCCTTTTGTATTATTTGTAGTGTAGTGTTAGATGGTAGGGTACTTGTTTATTTATTTATTCTTTCAAGCAAAGTATAAGGGAGTTGTACTCCAGTCTAGTAGGTGGCGGTAATGCAAAATGTATTGGATGCCAACCGCTGTTAAACCTCATCGATTAAGTTCTGTATTGGCTATCCAAGGCCAAGTTTTCCGCTTTGGTCCACCAGACTCTTCGCATTTGGCCGGAAGTGTCTTGTAATGAGATTAGGTTTGAGTTGACCTCTCATTGTGCAGTAAAACTCACGTTGGGCCCTGTGCAATCAGAGCAATGAGGAAGTTCATGTCGTCGATGAAGGTTTCGTAGTGGGGGGCGGGCATGTTCTCGATGGGTTTGTGTTGGTCGGCCTCTGCTGCGTCTTTGTATACGTAGATGACACCGTCCTTCATACGCGCTACCCAGCTCAGGTTTTCGGGCAGGCACTTGGTGTTGAAGGGGTCCTCACCCTCCTTGGGTGGGGATGTGAAGACTGGCAAACAAAATGGTAGCTGTTAGATACTTTCTTGTCAGTAATCATCTGTCACGAGAAACTACTGCATGCATACCCCAGACATTTACATTCACACTTGCCAGCCTATTCCCTTACCTGGTTGCACGGAGTGTTCAGGCTTAAAGGGCTCTCCCTCAATGTCCCTCAGGTACTGGGATGTGGTGAGGGGGAAGCGCTGGTAGGCCAGCCTCATGTACTTCTCTCTGATGGTCAGAGCACGGTACACACCCTTACAGGAAAGCTCAAAGTCATCCATGGTCACCTATGAGTAGCGAGGGGAATGATGGAATAAGTGCCCTGTTCCCATACTTAAAAATAAAAAAAATGCATCCTTCCATCCCTTGAAGTAATCACTGATCTAACACAAACGGATAATTGTCAGCAAGTTGTCAGTTTACAATGGGACCAAATAATTTGATAATATTCATAAGTGGGTTAGGTAGTAATGCTTAAGTTGGCAGAGGGGAAAGTGAACAGTTTGATAAGCAGGCCCCACATCCTCCTTATGATTTCTCTCTGTAAATGTCAGAGACATTTTTTAAACTTAAACCCAGGCATCTGCTGTTGGCTCCTAGTCTCCAGTGTAGAGGGATCTATTCCTTGAGGAGGCTTCCCTACAAGAGGTTAATGACCCAGACCCAGAGACACATACTAGCCATAGTCGTCAAGTTCACACCCGAGCCACAAGACATTTGCTGCTTTTTGAGGGGGAGAGGGAGGAGGCAGCATAGATAGTGTGTTATGTATGCGTTTATGAGCGGGTCCATCCTGTTGGACCAGGTCTCTCTTGCAAAGGGGATTTGATCTCAATAAGTCTAACCTGGATAAGAGAGAAACATAGGCTACATAGCTAAGATATAATACCCCAGAGGCGTAGTCTCCAATGATGGCCACTCTCTGGAAGTCAGGCACTTCTAGGTAGGTTGGGGTGTCCATCAACACCTCCGCCACAGGTGCCAGCACCTTCCTGGCCTGGTCACTCATGGACTGTGGCAAAGTCATGGTGCGACACTTTTGTAGTCTCTTCTTACTGCCGAGCGACAGGGGAGGTGCGACAGACAAAGAGTGGATTTAGTGATAAGGTAAAGGGCGAGACTATATGGACATGCCTGGTACACCCAAATTGATGACATATGTCACCCAGCTGAGACGAATGGATTCGGTTCAGTCAGTCATACCGTCGTCCTGATGAGCCCATCCCAGCTAGTTAGCTTATGCTGGTTAGCTGGCTTGGCAACAACAGCAGCATGGCGCTAGATAAAACTGCTAATATAAAGTGATATTTAGTTCAATCGGCGAGGGAGAAATAACTTGTATTGGTCACCATCTGGATATCACCGTGACATGCCAATTAAAAGTTCTACAGCTGCACCATCAAGTGCATCGTGAACGGTTGCATCACTGCCTGGTATGGCAACTGCTCGGGATCTGACCGTAAGGTGCTACAGCCCAGTACATCACTGGGGCCAAGCTTCCTGCCATCCAGGACCTATATAATAGGCAGTGTCAGAGGAAAGCCAATAAAATAGTCAGAGACTCCAGTCACCAAAGTCGTAGACTGTTCTCTCTGCTACCGCATTGCAAGCGGTACTGGAGCGCCAAGTCCAGGACCAAAAGGCTCCTTAACAGCTTCTACCCCCAAGCCATGAGCCTGCTGAACAATTAATAAAATGGCCACCTGACTATTTAATTTGACACCCCCTCTCCATTGGTTTTGTACACTGCTGCTACATTGACACTCCAACCTACATGTACTAATTACCTCAACTAACCTGTACCCCAGCACACTGACTCGGTACCCCCTGTAAATAGCTTTGTTATTGCGTTACTTTTTACTTTAGTTTGGTAAATATTTTCTTAACTCTTCTTGGACTGCACTGTTGGTTAAGGGCTTGTAAGTAAGCATTTCAAAGTAAGGTTTACACTTGCTGTACTCTGCACATGTGACAAATAAAGTTTGATTTGATTAGCTAACGTAACGACAAGCTGGTGCGAATGACCAGTGCAAAGGTCTGTTTTCTAAGTGCTTCCCACTGGGCATTTGTATCATGTCGCTGGCGGTAGCTAATGTCATTAGAACGACTGACTGAATTGAATTTGTTCATCACCATTCAAGCGCGACATAGAGCTTGTTGTAGTCCTAAAAAACAGAAACCAGTTACCTCTATGGTTCAGCCATTCCTATGGTTTTTGAGATAAACGCCGAGGTTAACACAGGCTTAGGAAATCTTATAAGTTTTGTCCTTTAATATAAGTCAGTTACAATGACCTTTATGAATTATGAAGCCTTTGTGCTTTACGTGCTTTTCACAATTACGTACATGCTTCAAAATTCACAAAAAGTTACGTTATCTGATGAAGATGATCATAGAACAAAACGTATAAGATCTAAGCCTGTGTTTACCACAGAAATGAAGGCTATTCCATGAGAGAAATCTACAAGAAACTGATGATCCTGTACAACGCTGTGTACTACTCCCTTCACAGAACAGCCCTTTATCAAACTAGACACTCGAATGTACTTGTGCTCTTGCTCAGTTATGCACCGGGGCCTCCCACTCCTCTTTCTATTCTGGTTAGGGCCAGTTTACGCTGTTCTGAGAAGGGAGTAGTACACAGCATTGTACGAGATCTTCAGTTTCTTGGCAATTTCTCACATCGAATAGCCTTCATTTCTCAGTTCAAGAAAAGACTGACGAATTTCAGAAGAAAGTTCTTTGTTTCTGGCCATTTCAAGCCAATAATTGAACCCACAAATGATGAGGCTCCAGATGCTCAACTAGTCTAAAGAAGGCCAGTTTTATTGCTTCTTTAATCAGAACAACAGTTTTCAGTTGTGCTAACATAATTGCAAAAGTAACGGGCCTCTGTATGCCTATGTAGATATTCCATTTAAAAAATCTGTCGTTTCCAGCTACAACAGTCATTTAAAACATTAACAATGTCTACACTGTTATTTTAATGGACAAAAAATGTGCTTTTCTTTCTATAACAAGGACAAACTTTTGAACGGTAGTGTATATAAGTTGATGAAATGCCATGTGCGTCCACTTATATCAGGAGTAAACCCTCTATTTCACATCTTCCTCTCTGCTAATACCCACCGTTTCTCAGTATCTTCTTCAGTCTGCAGGTGGTAGGCCATTTCCTGTTTAAGGATGGGACAGTCATCTTGCTCTTCAAACAAGGAAATCTCATCGCGGACGCCCTCACCTTTGGTCTCCGATGCAAAGACTTCCTCTGCAAAGGCACGCATGTGCTCATCGGTCTCTGGCAGAAACATTTACAAACGTGTTACCCACCCCATTTTTCTGTAAGGTAATAGCAAGTTACTAAGTGTGCACTTTTCTTATGTCATATGCCACATCACATTTTGTTTCCCAAAAGCTTTTAAGTGTACTACACAGGACATGATGCAATGAAATGGACAACATGGAGCGCTGACCTGAAACAAGCACTGAACATGAAACAAGCTATCAACAGCATAGATACAACAGGTGTGAATGATCAAGAAAGCTAGGATGGTCAAATCCATCATGATTTAAATTATTGGTTGAAATGATCTTGTAAACAACAAGGTAGTACCACAGAGGGAAACATTAGACATACCTTACTGCAGTTGAAAACACTCTCCAGCAGCGCATGCTTTGTGTGTGTATAAGACCAAGCAGAACTTGGTCCAACGTCAACTCACACAGCTCTGATCACTAGCTTGGACTGGTAACACAAGGTTCCATGCACACAGAGCTACAGTAATCCAGCACAAACAATAGGGCCCGACGACTCACATAAACACTCAAAGGCTTGCTCTACTGATACATCCAATATCTACAGTACAAACAAAACAGCCTTCTAGAGCCAAACAAGACAAAAGAGGCTGTGATACTACACAACTGCAGAAACTCTTGGCCTATCTTGTTCATGGAGTCAGAGTATCTCTGGACTCAACAAGGCCCAGAAACCTCATGCGCCATCAGACTGATACATTTATTGACTTATTAATTTGTCTAGCATCCACTGCAAACTCTATTCTATGACAAATAAGTGAGTAAATGAATGTTGGCAGTCACACATTTCAATGGTGGGACATAGACGCAGGGTCAGGCTACTCTAGGATTGCTGTCTTCTTCTCACCCTTCATACTTACTTTGACCTGATACTCCATTCCACAGCAGGAGAGAAGAGGATAAACCAAAAGGCAACCAATGAAACAAAATAAAAGTCAGGTTACGGATTAAATGAATGAGTTAGATAATGTTAATACACATTAAAATGAATGAGACACCCTTCCCTGGTCTGTTTTATTTGATCAAACGACGGAAAACCCTTTTCCCATTTTGAGATGCAACATGTAAACATCCAAGGATTCAGCATGAGATAATGAACATGATAGTCAATTGAGTTAACTCATGAATGTGTTGATGAAATACTAACAATGAATCACAACATGACTGAAAAGACACAACAAAATCAACTAAAGTGGCAATGGATGTTTATCGAGGTTAAACATGAATTAACAAGCATGAAATTACTTACAGAAGTAAGGCCATTGTTTTTGGTAGAATATGAATCACGATTTTTAGGGAACATGTTACGTTTAAATTAAGGTTATTGCAAAACAGTATGTCATGGTTCTAAAATAGTGGTCAGTCAGACACTGGTTCATTTCTAATGTTTCGATGTTTAGGTTCCTCCCCCTGACAGTAGCATATGGGCCAAGATGAACTGTAATCTATGGTTTGCTTGTTTGTTTTTTACCAGCTATTCAAATCGTAAGTTAAATTTAGCCAATGCTAGATAAAATCAAAATGATAGAGGCATGCGTTCAATGTTCTAAAATCCATGGCCAAATGATTTCAAATCAACTTAGTTTGACGTGGTGATTTGGCCTTTTCTTCTTTTTTAAAACTTTTTTTTTTTACATTGCATGAATGTACCCCTATGAATGTACCCCTATGGAATGTACCCCTATGGAATGTACCCCTACGAATGTACCCCTATGGAATGTACCCCTATGGAATGTACCCCTATGAATGTACCCCTATGAATGTATCCCTATGGAATGTACCCCTATGAATGTACCCCTATGAATGTACCCCTATGAATGTACCCCTATGGAATGTACCCCTATGAATGTACCCCTATGAATGTACCCCTATGAATGTACCCCTATGGAATGTACCCATATGGAATGTACCCCCCTATAAATGTACCCCTATGAATGTACCGCTATGAATGTACCCCTTTGAATGTACCCCTATGAAATGTACCCCTATGAATGTACCCCTATGGAATGTACCCCTATGAATGTACCCCTATGAATGTACCCCTATGGAATGTACCCCTATGTAATGTACCCCTATGAATGTACCCCTATGGAATGTACCCCTATCACTAACATGGAGTTTTAGCTAGCGTTGGCTAAAGTTAGCTGAAGTTTGTAGTTTAATGAAAACCGAACCATGGATTACAGTATCTCCTAGCCCATAGACTACTTTCAGGGTGAGGAACCATCCAACGTTGAGTTGTAAAATACTGAACTTCTCCTTTAAACCCAACTTTTAATATAGATTCTCTATTGAGCATGCATTTTAGTCCAGTAGTAGGCTTAATGGAATTATTAATGTTGTATCTCTAAGATCCATGCAAAGAGTAGAACCATCCATGAGATTTCCAACATTCAGGGGACGGGGGAAAGAAAACATTTACTCATCCCTTCACAGCACAAACAAGTCTGGAGAACCAAGAGCATCGTGTCTGTTGAGTTTCCTGTCATGCATTCCCATGTACAGTGACTCACTGAGACAGGCCACCTTTGATTCATTTATTCTCTATACCCCCCTAATACTCAACTGGCGGACCGGATCCGGACCCAGAACAGGGTCAATAGGCCGGTAAATAAAACAATTAAAAATCATATAAACACACATTAGACATGGAAGAATGCATAGAATTGCAGAAAATTAGCTTCAAAACAATAACATTTTCTCTCCAACAAGAGGGGTGTGAAGAGTTTGGGGTTGCATGGGTTGGCGAGGTGGGGGTCTGTTACTACGCCGATAATTGACATTATCCATCCAGATGTTTGCCACCTAGGAAATGTGTGTGACTGGAACTTCTCAAATAGTACTTGAGTACTCCTGCTCTATACGTTATCCTTGGATGAAGAAAAAATGTTTTTCACCTCTCTTGTGCTTGTCTCCCCCCAGGTGTCACCCATTTCCCCCATTATCCCCTGTGCATTTATATCGGTGTTTTTTGTTGGTCTGTTGCTAGTTTGTCTTGTCTCGTCAAGTCTACCAGCGTGTTTTATCCCGTGCGCCTTTTCTCTCTAGTCCCTGTTTTCTAAACTCAGCAAAAAAAGAAACGTCCTCTCACTGTCAACTGCATTTATTTTCAGCAAACTTAACGTGTACATGTTTGTATGAACATACCAAGATTCAACAACAAAGACATAAACTGAACAAGTTCCACGGACATGTAACGGACATAAATGGAATAATGTGTCCCTGAACAAAGGGGGGGGGGGTCAAAATCAATAGTAAAAGTTAGTATCTGGTGTGGCCACCAGCTGCATTAAGTACTGCAGTGCATCTCCTCCTCATGGACTGCACCAGATGTGCCCGTTCTTGCTGTGAGATGTTAACCCACTCTTCCACCAAGGCACCTGCAAGTTCCTGGACATTTCTGGGGAGAATGGCCCTAGCCCTCACCCTCCAATCCAGCAGGTCCCAAACGTGCTCAATGGGATTGAGAGCCGGGCTCTTCACTGGCCATGGCAGAACACTGACATTCCTGTCTTGCAGGAAATCATGCACAGAATGAGCAGTATGGCTGGTGGCATTGTCATGCTGTCAGGATGAGCCTGCAGGAAGGGTACCACATGACGGAAGAGGATGTCTTCCCTGTAATGCACAGCATTGAGATTGCCTGCAATGACAACGAGCTCAGTCTGATGATGCTGTGACACACCACCCCAGACCATGACGGACCCTCCACCTCCAAATCGATCCTGCTCCAGAGTACAGAACTCAGTGTAACGCTCATTCCTTTGACGATAAACGCGAATCCGAATATCACCCCTGTTGAGACAAAACCGCGACTCGTCAGTGAAGAGCACTTTTTGCCTGTCCTGTCTGGTTCAGCGATAGTGGGTTTGTGCCCATAGGCGACATTGCTGCCAGTGATGTCTGCCATACAACAGGCCGACAAGCCCTCAGTCCAGCATCTCTCAGCCAATTGCGGACAGTCTGAGCACTGATGGAGGTTGTGCATTCCTGGTGTAACTCGGGCAGTTGTTGTTGTCATCCTGTACCTGTCCCGCAGGTGTGATGTTCGGATGTACTGATCCTGTGCAGGTGTTGTTACACGTGGTCTGCCACTGCAAGGACAATCAGCTGTCTGTCCTGTCTCCCTGTAGCTCTGTCTTAGGCGTCTCGCAGTATGGATATTGCAATTTATTGCCCTGACCACATCTGCAGTCCTCATTCCTCCTTGCAGCATGCCTAAGGCACGTTCACACAGATGAGCAGGGTGTTTTTCAGAGTCAGTAGAAAGGCCTCTTTAGTTTTCATAACTGTGACCTTAATTGCCTACCGTCTGTAAGCTATTAGTGTCTTAATGACCGTTCCACAGGTGCATGTTCATGAATTGTTTATGGTTCATTGAACAAGCATGGAAAACAATGTTTAATCCCTTTACAATGAAGATCTGTGAAGTTATTTGGAATTTTATGAATTATCTTTGAAAGAAAGGGTCCTGTAATAAGTACGTTTATTTTTTTTTGCTGAGTTTAGTTCTTCCAGTTTTGACCTTTCTACCTGAGCCTGCCTGCCGTTCTGTACATTTCTGACACTGCCGTGGATTACTGACCTCTGCCTGCCCCGACCCCGAGCCTGCCTGCTGTTCTGTACCTTACTGACTCTGCCCTGGATTACTGACCTCTGCCTGCCCCGACCCCGAGCCTGCCTGCTGTTCTGTACCTTACTGACTCTGCCCTGGATTACTGACCTCTGCCTGCCCCGACCCCGAGCCTGCCTGCTGTTCTGTACCTTACTGACTCTGCCCTGGATTACTGACCTCTGCCTGCCCCGACCCCGAGCCTGCCTGCTGTTCTGTACCTTACTGACTCTGCCCTGGATTACTGACCTCTGCCTGCTCTTGACCTGTCATTTGCCTGACCCCTATTTTGTTAATAAACATCTGTGAGTCGAACTGTCTGCATCTGGGTCTTATCCTGAGCCTTGATAGTACGAACTGGCCATGACTGACCCAGCAGACTCGGACCAGCTCCGCAACGCCATCTCCTATCTAGGAGCCACCACTGGGAGACACAAGGAGTTACTTCGAGATCTTATGGAAGGATTCCAGACCTTGGCGGAATGCCATGACCATGCCTTGAATACATTGCTGGAGCAATTCTGCAGATTTTCTGTTAGGCAGCAATGCCCTCTTATGATTAGAATGACACTCAGTAATTTGTTAGTCTTACAGGGTGCTGATGGTGATGATACAGTTCTATTCAGTACCGGTATTCCAAGGAAGACATCACATGACCCAGCTGTTTAACATAATGTTTGGATAACAATAGCCTAAGAACAAAAAAGATCAGAAATGGGCTACTTGTCTAAACACAGCTTAAAAGGCATCACACACATACAGTTGAGTCGGAAGTTTACATACACTTAGGTTGGAATCATTAAAACTCTTTTTTTCAACCACTCCACAAATTTCTTGTTAACAAACTATAGTTTTGGCAAGTCAGTTAGGACATCTACTTTGTGCATGACACAAGTCATTTTTCCAACAATTGTTTACAGACAGATTATTTAACTTATAACTCACTGTATCACAATTCCAGTGGGTCAGAAGTTTACATACACTAAGTTGACTGTGCCTTTAACCAGCTTGGAAAATTCCAGAAAATTATGTCATGGCTTTAGAAGCTTCTGATAGGCTAATTGACATAATTTCAGTCAATTGGAGGTGTACCTGTGGATGTATTTCAAGGCCTACCTTCAAAACCAGTGCCTCTGATTGACATCATGGGAAAATCAAAAGAAATCAGCCAAGACCTCAGAATTGTTTTTGTAGATCTCCACAAGTCAGGTTCATCCTTGGGAACAATTCCCAAACGCCTGAAGGTACCACGTTCATCTGTACAAACAATAGTACGCAAGTATAAACACCATGGGACCACGCAGCCGTCATACCGCTCAGGAAGGAGATGCATTCTGTCTCCTATAGATGAACGTACTTTGGTGTGAAAAGTGCAAATCAATCTCAGAACAACAGCAAAGGACCTTGTGAAGATGCTGGAGGAAACAGGTACACATGTATCCACAATAAAAACGAGTCCTATAATGACATAAGCTGAAAGGACACTCAGCAAGGAAGGAGCCACTGCTCCAAAACTGCCATTAAAAAAGCCAGACTACGGTTTGCAACTGCACATGAGGACAAAGATCGTACTTTTTGGATAAATGTCCTCTGGTCTGATGAAACAAAAATAGAACTGTTTGGCCAAAATGACCATCGTTATGTTTCGAGGAAAAAGGGGGACGCTTGCAAGCTGAAGAAAACCATCCCAAACAGGACGCATGGGGGTGGCAGCATCACGTTGTGGGGGTGCTTTGCAGCAGGAGGGGCTTGTGCACTTCACAAAATAGATGACATCATGAGGAAAGACAATGATGTGGATATATTGAAGCAACATCTCAAGACATCAGTCAGGAAGTTAAAGCTTGGTCACAAATGGGTCTTCCAAATGGACAATGACCCCAAGAATACAATAGGTTGTGGCAAAAATGGCTTAAAGACAACAAAGTCAAGGTATTGGAGTGGCCATCACAAAGTCCTGATCTCAATCCTATAGAAAATGTGTGGGCAGAACTGAAAAAGCTTGTGCAAGCAAGGAGGTCTACAAACCTGACTCAGTTACACCAGCTCTGTCAGGACGAATGTGCCTAAATTCACCCAACTTATTGTGGGAAGCTTGTGGAAGGCTACCCGAAACATTTGACCCAAGTTCAACAATTTAAAGGCAATGCTACCAAATACTAATTGAGTGTATGTAAACTTCTGACCCACTGGGAATGTGATGAATTAGATAAAAGCTGAAATAAATCATTCTCTCTACTATTATTCTGACATTTCACATTCTTAAAATAACGTGGTGATCCTAATTTTTACAAGGATTAAATGTCAGGAATTGTGAAAAACTGAGTTTAAATGTATTTGGTTAAGGTGTATGTAAACTTCTGACTTCAACTGTAGTGGTCCACATGCATATTGGTCCACATCCATGTTCAATGTAACATATAGTCATGTCTATATATAACAGAAATACTGGACCTGGGAAGACTCCCCAACACTGAAGTATTTTGTAATTTTGGATTGCTTGTCCATAGGTAGAGGCTCAAATTACGCCTTAATGACTTCGTATTAAAGCTGTCAAGCCAATTCTCTGCCCACCAATTATAACGTCAGAGTGGTACTGACAGACAAACAAGTGCCTCAATGGGAATTTATCACCTGAACAGTTGGCTAGTCTGTGCTCATCACCTGGTGCGACTGGATTAGTCAGTCAACATATCAAAGCTTTCTGATATTGAGTCAAATTGATAGTAGGAACTTTTATCCTGTATACATCTTTACAAGTAACATTTCTGAATGGATTGTCTGAAAGAAAAATGATTCTGACAAAATCAGCAGAGGTAAGTGACCATCAAATTTGAGTTACCAACACATATTTAGAGTTTGACGTTCACAATAAAATATGGGTAGTCCATTAAAGGTCAACTGCCCTTTACTGGCCTATGTGGCATCAATAGGAGCCAAACATTTATACTAGTGTCAAAATGTACTACAAAGTGTAAATAGGATCATTTTGGTTATAAAGTCAGTCTCGTCCAAAACGGAGTATGGTTAGTCACTGCTTCATGACTTACTTGAGGATTTGGTTTGGATTACAATTATGTCAACAATTAATTCCCCCTTTTGCCTATTTACATGTGTGGTGGTTTTCTGTTAAAAGACAACTCAGGTTTGCTTTGCATGGCCCGGTGCCCCGGGTGGGCAGAGACCTCTCCTTAGGATGACCAATGGAATGGTCAAAAATAAGCAAACCCAGCCCACCCAGGTCACGCAAAATGAACTTGCTAGCATTTCTTAATGATCATTGTTGAAACACTAGGTTAAATCAGGAAGTGCAGTCACCCTTTAATAACAAGCTTTTAAATAAATATAAACCCTGGAAGATTATGATTAGAGCGAGAAATCATTGTACTTGAATAAAGGCTATTTACGAAAGAACTACATTTTCATATATAAAATACTGCACTCTGGAAACCTGTGTTCTACTGGCTACAATGCTGCATGACAGGACTACCAACAATCTCAGGCCTGGGCATGGCTTGGAAGTGGGGCAGCAGTCTGTGGCAGCAGTGGCACCCACCAGACGACTCACCTGGCATATTGACTTTAGGCATGGTTCCCTTCCACAAACTCGATCCCTGAGGCCTGGCAAAGCTGGTCAGCTACTGGTCTGGTGTAGCGGGAAGTGTGGAGCCCTCTGCCTCTCCAATGCAATATGAAACTGTGCTTGCGCTGTGTAACCAGAGCTTGCTGTGCCCACACTGGAGGCATGACAGAGGATTCCGCATCACCACTCTATTTTAAGTTTTAACATGCCAAGTCTCACTGACAAGTACACATAGCGGGAGAGAGGGTGAGGGTCTGGTGTTACAAGTTCAAAAGCACATACTCATTTGCGTCACTTGAGTGGGTTGAGTCACTGGCGTGATCTTCCTGTCCGGGTTGGAGCCCCCCATTTGGTTGTGCCGTGGCGGAGATCTTTGTGGGCTATACTCGGCCTTGTTTCAGGATGGTAAGTTGGTGGTTGAAGTATCCCTCTCGTGGTGTGGGGGCTATGCTTTGGCAAAGTGGGTGGGGTTATATCCTGCCTGTTTGGCCCTATCCGGGGGTATCGTCAGATAGGGCCACAGTGTCTCCCGACCCCTCCTGTCTCAGCCTCCAGTATTTATGCTGCAGTAGTTTGTGTTGGGGGGCTAGGGTCAGTCTGTTATATCTGGAGTATTTCTCCTGTCTTATACGGTGTCCTGTGTGAATTTAAGTATGCTCTCTCTAATTCTCTCTCTCGTTCTTTCTTTCTTTCTTTCTCTCTCTCGGGGGACCTGAGCCCTAGGACCATGCCTCAGGAATACCTGGCCTGATGACTCCTTGCTGTCCCCAGTCCACCTGGCCGTGCTGCTGCTCCAGTTTCAACTGTTCTGTCTGCGGCTATGGCACCCTGACCTGTTTACTGGACGTGCTACCTGTCCCAGACCTGCTGTTTTCAACTCTCTAGAGAAAGCAGGAGCGGTAGAGATACTCTGAATGATCGGCGATGAAAAGCCAACTGACATTTACTCTTGAGATGCTGACCTGTTGCACCCTCGACAACCACTGTGATTATTATTATTTGACCCTGGTGGTCATCTATGAACATTTGAACATCTTGGCCATGTTCTGTTATAATCTCCAACGGGCACAGCCAGAATAGGACTGGCCACCCCTCATAGCCTGGTTCCTCTTTCAGTTTCTTCCTAGGTTCTGGCCTTTCTAGGGAGTTTTTCCTAGCCACTGTGCTTCTACACCTGCATTGCTTGCTGTATGGGGTTTTAGGCTGGGTTTCTGTACAGCACTTTGTGACATCAGATGATGTAAGGGCTTTATAAATACATTTGATTTGAGATCACATGATTTTATGGGTGTGTGGATCATGCAATGGTCCTGCTTGTCTTGCACTGCAGAATTGACATCCTCCACTTCCTGACAGGGTAAGGGTTAAAACATGTAAGAAAATGTTCACTGAGTTAAAGATAATGTAATCTGAAGTATAAAATATTCTCCTTTCGCCCACTGTCATGCTCTGAAAGGGTGCCAAAACGCAACAATTGATCTAATAGGACTTAAACTTGCTCAGCAAAGTAAACCAATCTGACCAGATACTTTTACAACATAAAGGACGTATTGAGAATAAACAAAACGTTCTGAAATGTATTTTGAGTAACCTTGAAAAGACAAGTTAACACATATCTCCGAGTTTGGAAATTTGTTTGGAGTGGCAGCTCATGGAAGCTTTTTGAGGACATCGGGTTTTTTTGTACACTTTTGAGATGGTACTGGGATAGAGGCCAAGAACACACTGAACAACTGAGCCCCTGCCCCAACCTCATGCCCGAATCTCCAATGCCACCCCCTCCCCTCCCCCAAAGACATTTAGAGAATGCAATCCCAAATGTCAAAGCTTATTTCCGTGTGCAGCCAGTTAAAGACATCAAGTCAGAGAGATGAGGAGGGAGGTGGGCAGTGGGGGGCACTGGGTAAAGAGAGGAGGGAGGTGGGCAGTGGGGGGCACTGGGTAAAGAGAGGAGGGAGGTGGGCAGTGGGGGGCACTGGGTAAAGAGAGGAGGGAGGTGGGCAGTGGGGGGCACTGGGTAAAGAGAGGAGGGAGGTGGGCAGTGGGGGCACTGGGTAAAGAGAGGAGGGAGGTGGGCAGTGGGGGGCACTGGGTAAAGAGAGGAGGGAGGTGGGCAGTGGGGGGCACTGGGTAAAGAGAGGAGGGAGGTGGGCAGTGGGGGCACTGGGTAAAGAGAGGAGGGAGGTGGGCAGTGGGGGCACTGGGTAAAGAGAGAAGGGAGGTGGGCAGTGGGGGCACTGGGTAAAGAGAGGAGGAAGGTGGGCAGTGGGGGCACTGGGTAAAGAGAGGAGGGAGGTGGGCAGTGGGGGCACTGGGTAAAGAGATGGGGGAGGTGGGCAGTGGGGGCACTGGGTAGAGAGGAGGGAGGTGGGCAGTGGGGGCACTGGGTAGAGAGGAGGGAGGTGGGCAGTGGGGGCACTGGGTAAAGAGAGGAGGGAGGTGGGCAGTGGGGGCACTGGGTAGAGAGGAGGGAGGTGGGCAGTGGGGGGCACTGGGTAAAGAGAGGAGGGAGGTGGGCAGTGGGGGCACTGGGTAAAGAGAGGAGGGAGGTGGGCAGTGGGGGCACTGGGTAGAGAGGAGGGAGGTGGGCAGTGGGGGACACTAGGTAAAGAGAGGAGGGAGGTGGGCAGTGGGGGCACTGGGTAAAGAGAGGAGGGAGGTGGGCAGTGGGGGCATTGGGTAGAGAGGAGGGAGGTAGGCAGTGGGAGGCACTGGGTAAAGAGAGGAGGGAGGTGGGCAGTGGGGGGCATTGGGTAGAGAGGAGGGAGGTAGGCAGTGGGAGGCACTGGGTAAAGAGAGGAGGGAGGTGAGCAGTGGGGGACATTGGGTAGAGAGGAGGGAGGTGGGCAGTGGGGGACATTGGGTAGAGAGGAGGGAGGTAGGCAGTGGGAGGCATTAGGTAGAGAGGAGGGAGGTGGGCAGTGGGGGACATTGGGTAGAGAGGAGGGAGGTGGGCAGTGGGGGACATTGGGTAGAGAGGAGGGAGGTAGGCAGTGGGAGGCATTAGGTAGAGAGGAGGGAGGTGGGCAGTGGGGGACATTGGGTAGAGAGGAGGGAGGTGGGCAGTGGGGGACATTGGGTAGAGAGGAGGGAGGTGGGCAGTGCGAGCATTGGCACAGCAGTTTCCCTATACTCTAAAAAAGGAATATCAGATCATATAAAGGACTGATCCCTGGCCCCAACTGGTCATTTTGAAGCAGATTACCAATAACGATAAACATGAATTCTGTCCGCATTATTGGCAAAGTGATATTAAACTGCACTCTAAACAGGACGTCTTGCACATCACAAGTAGAAAGTTGTTGAAGTGAAAACAAAGATTCACTAGCAGTTGACAGAGATTACATCCTGCCAAATAGATGCAGTGGGAGGCGTTGGGTAGAGAGGAGGGAGGTGGGCAGTGGGGGACATTGGGTAGAGAAGGAGGGGGTGGGCAGTGGGCAGTGGGGGACATTGGGTAGAGAGGAGGGAGGTGGGCAGTGGGGGACATTGGGTAGAGAAGGAGGGGGTGGGCAGTGGGCAGTGGGGGACATTGGGTAGAGAGGAGGGAGGTAGGCAGTGGGGGACATTGGGTAGAGAGGAGGGAGGTAGGCAGTGGGGGACATTGGGTAGAGAGGAGGGAGGTAGGCAGTGGGGGACATTGGGTAGAGAGGAGGGAGGTAGGCAGTGGGGGACATTGGGTAGAGAGGAGGGAGGTAGGCAGTGGGGGACATTGGGTAGAGAGGAGGGAGGTGGGCAGTGGGGGACATTGGGTAGAGAGGAGGGAGGTAGGCAGTGGGGGACATTGGGTAGAGAAGGAGGGGGGTGGGCAGTGGGCAGTGGGGGACATTGGGTAGAGAGGAGGGAGGTGGGCAGTGGGGGGCACTGGGTAGAGAGGAGGGAGGTGGGCAGTGGGGGCACTGGGTAAAGAGAGGAGGGAGGTGGGCAGTGGGGGACATTGGGTAGAGAGGAGGGAGGTAGGCAGTGGGGGGCATTGGGTAAAGAAGGAGGGGGGTGGGCAGTGGGCAGTGGGGGACACTGGGTAGAGAGGAGGGAGGTGGGCAGTGGGGGGCACTGGGTAAAGAGAGGAGGGAGGTGGGCAGTGGGGGGCACTGGGTAGAGAGGAGGGAGGTGGGCAGTGGGGGCACTGGGTAAAGAGAGGAGGGAGGTGGGCAGTGGGGGGCACTGGGTAGAGAGGAGGGAGGTGGGCAGTGGGGGCACTGGGTAGAGAGGAGGGAGGTGGGCAGTGGGGGGCACTGGGTAAAGAGAGGAGGGAGGTGGGCAGTGGGGGGCACTGGGTAGAGAGGAGGGAGGTGGGCAGTGGGGGCACTGGGTAAAGAGAGGAGGGAGGTGGGCAGTGGGGGCACTGGGTAAAGAGAGGAGGAGGTGGGCAGTGGGGGGCACTGGGTAGAGAGGAGGGAGGTGGGCAGTGGGGGACACTGGGTAAAGAGAGGAGGGAGGTGGGCAGTGGGGGGCACTGGGTAAAGAGAGGAGGGAGGTGGGCAGTGGGGGGCATTGGGTAGAGAGGAGGGAGGTAGGCAGTGGGAGGCACTGGGTAAAGAGAGGAGGGAGGTGGGCAGTGGGGGGCATTGGGTAGAGAGGAGGGAGGTAGGCAGTGGGAGGCACTGGGTAAAGAGAGGAGGGAGGTGGGCAGTGGGGGACATTGGGTAGAGAGGAGGGAGGTGGGCAGTGGGGGACATTGGGTAGAGAGGAGGGAGGTAGGCAGTGGGAGGCATTAGGTAGAGAGGAGGGAGGTGGGCAGTGGGGGACATTGGGTAGAGAGGAGGGAGGTGGGCAGTGGGGGACATTGGGTAGAGAGGAGGGAGGTAGGCAGTGGGAGGCATTAGGTAGAGAGGAGGGAGGTGGGCAGTGGGGGACATTGGGTAGAGAGGAGGGAGGTGGGCAGTGGGGGACATTGGGTAGAGAGGAGGGAGGTGGGCAGTGCGAGCATTGGCACAGCAGTTTCCCCTATACTCTAAAAAGGAATATCAGATCATATAAAGGACTGATCCCTGGCCCCAACTGGTCATTTTGAAGCAGATTACCAATAACGATAAACATGAATTCTGTCCGCATTATTGGCAAAGTGATATTAAACTGCACTCTAAACAGGACGTCTTGCACATCACAAGTAGAAAGTTGTTGAAGTGAAAACAAAGATTCACTAGCAGTTGACAGAGATTACATCCTGCCAAATAGATGCAGTGGGAGGCGTTGGGTAGAGAGGAGGGAGGTGGGCAGTGGGGGACATTGGGTAGAGAAGGAGGGGGGTGGGCAGTGGGCAGTGGGGGACATTGGGTAGAGAGGAGGGAGGTAGGCAGTGGGGGACATTGGGTAGAGAGGAGGGAGGTGGGCAGTGGGGGACATTGGGTAGAGAGGAGGGAGGTAGGCAGTGGGGGACATTGGGTAGAGAGGAGGGAGGTAGGCAGTGGGGGACATTGGGTAGAGAGGAGGGAGGTAGGCAGTGGGGGACATTGGGTAGAGAGGAGGGAGGTAGGCAGTGGGGGACATTGGGTAGAGAGGAGGGAGGTAGGCAGTGGGGGACATTGGGTAGAGAGGAGGGAGGTAGGCAGTGGGGGACATTGGGTAGAGAAGGAGGGGGGTGGGCAGTGGGCAGTGGGGGACATTGGGTAGAGAGGAGGGAGGTAGGCAGTGGGGGACATTGGGTAGAAAGGAGGGAGGTAGGCAGTGGGGGGAATTGACACAGCAGTTTCCCTTAGGACTGATTCCTGGCCCCAACTCGTCATCTTGAAGCAGATTAGAAATAACGATACACATGATCTCTTTCCCCATTAGTGGCAAAGTGATAATTATTACATTTTTTATTTAACCTTTATTTAACTAGGCAAGTCAGCTAAGAACAAATTCTTATTTACAATTACGGCCTACATATAAAACTGTACTGTACATTGTATTGTCATTATCATGAATCGTGGATGATATACTCAAATTAATTTCTAATTATCAAAGGAATATGGCATGACATTGTAAAAATAAGCATATACAACAGAGCACAGCCTTATGAACAACGGTTTCCTGGAAATATTATGTCCAAAATGAGACAAGTCCTGAAAAAATGTATTTCACAATTTCCCATAAAATGTTTAAGCTATAGCACTAAAGAGCCACACTAGCCCAACATACATCATTATGCGAGAATAGTACCAATTAGCCTATTGCATATCTTGTATAGAGGGCCCATATTTTTGCACCTCAACATTCTGGAGTTAAATTTACCATCTCACTTCTAAGCAACAAATCACAAACGTCTGAAGTGGTTATGAACAATGCAACTGAACATCCAACTTCCCCCAAAAACTGAACAATTGATATCAAGAAGTAGTCTTTTAATTTGGGTTAGATTTAATTATATTACATGAAATACAGTCCTCTAATCTTCTACTTAACACTACTGATTACAGCTCAGACACCACTTAGATTCAAGCAACCAAGTGCAAACAAACACACATGAACAAACATGACCTCTTTCAACTATCTGTCCTCCTTGTCTGTCCTGGTCTGTAGCTCACCATTAAGCTATGAGGCTGGGAGCAGCTGGACATGTGGTTTGCGTTGCAGAATGGGAAGGGTTCTAATTTTCAACTCTCACATTTCTCCTAACATTAACCCGACTCTGGAGGAGGGCCTGGCAGGCTGAAGAAAAGTTTGACAACAGGTGTTCCACTTCTTTTACTCCAGCAGTTTACATTATGTATTTAGTCTAGTGCACATTCTAGCCTAATTCACTCCTGTCCCGAAACTATCCAAAACAAAAGCACATGTTGCCTACTTAAAATAATATACAACCTCAGTCCCAATAGTTTTGGCGCAGGAGTGAATTAAATGTGCGCTAAACACAATGTAAACTACCCATTTTTATTTGGTATACAAACAACTTATCTGTTGACTAATGAGACTAAGAATTTGAGTGGAAAAATTACAAAACCTTTGCTCCCCCTTGTGGGGTGACCGAGCTTAGATATCCAACACCATATTTTCAGTTCAAGCTTCATTTGTACAGTGCGAGCCATAGAAATAGAATGGATAGAGTGAGTGTCCCCATTCAAGTCAAATATGACATAATAGGTGGATTGGTGGCCATTGGGAGTGTACACATAGGAGCAAAGCAGAAAGTAAAAGCAGGAATTGTACCCATCAATCTGTGCTGTAATTTGTTGAATCAACTCAACATTACAAAAAAATACATTCCATTGCATGAGCCACATTTGTTAGCATCATTTCAGTGAACAATCTACATTACCATGGAAATGATTGCATCACAATTCCAGACAGCCATTGCGAGTGTACCACATGAGTTTACCAGTAAAATTGCCAGGATTAGAGGTTCCAAGCCTGTTCTATTGATTCTATTTCTATGGTATGATCATCCTATTCAGTTGAAGGTGTTATTAGCAGTAACAAAATGTATTTAAGAATATCCATTCCCTACAACATCTAATCAGAGCACTAGTTTGGATAACTTGTCTGGGGTGCTGTGGAAGTACATTTACAAGCATTTTGCTGTCAAGATTCATGATGAACAAGTGTCAGTAGCTAATAAGGGATTACTGTACTGTTCGACAAGGCTGGAGACTCAAAACCAAAAGTATTTGGTCAATTGAAGGCAAATCATATAACAGTTGTGGAATGCTCTAGAACTTGGCGTACTGGAGCTTAGGACAGTTTACCAGACTGTTTATATTTTCTGTTCTGATAGGGATCCCCCTTCCTGTCAGAAAGATACACAAAAACACCCAGAGCCAAAAATATCTGACAGTTTACTGATGCAAGTGAAACAATGTTGATAGTATTTGGTTAGCTCGAACAAACCAAGTAGCTAAGAGTTTATGTCAACTTGGATTTAATTTACACCCAAATTAGACTATTTATTTTTCTTGACGCAACAATGCCATTTTGAAAATAAATAACACAATGCATACAAAGTTGTCAATTTATCCATTGTATTCAAGTATCGTAAAAGACAAACAAAATGCCATTTTAACCATAAATATAGCAAACCTACTGATAAACTTTCCGAGTCTAATCTGTGCAATTTTCACACAGATCAGCCCTCAATCTTTTTTTGAGAGGAGTGGGATAATAAACTTCCCTGCAGTAGTAGTTACCCAAGGGAATTCAAATTGGCCTTACTCACTCCACGGTGCTCCTCACAAGACCGTTTCCATCCCTTTCAGAGCATTGTGCCTTCAGTATAGTGGACGGCTCCCAGCATCGGATCTAAGAGGTAGGTAGCGAACTTTATTCACAGTCTATCTATGCATGTGATATTCTGGCATCGGAACCAACGGATTATTACAATTATCTTGAGAAAATGTCCAACTTCGAACCATCTTCTTTTGACGCCAAATAGGTGAATTTTGCTGGCAACTGGATGCTTTGTTCATTAATGCCTTTGATAACATTTTATACAACTATTAAGTTTTACCCTCAATATATGAATTGTTTGTTTACATCCTTGAGTATCGTTAAGCATTATTTGAAAATATTGTAAATTCCAACTCGATGATTGCATTAAACGTACAAATATGTCATTTTGACTGCCCTCAAGACACAAAGCTGGCCAAGACAGTGAGCAGACAAACTATTTACAGAGAATGGTAATGAGGGTCATTAGTCTGTCCCCACCACATCCTCTGTTTGTACAGTAATGGAGGCTCTTACCTAGAGATATCAGCACCTACAGTAACACTTCATTTTTGTTTTCATCCCTTAATTTTCTGAATACAGAATAAGAATGGAGGTTAAGGTATCAGTGGAGGGAGTCCCACGTGTTGTCTGTGGAGTTACTGAGAAAACCACATGCCAGGAAGTAGTCATAGCTTTGGCTCAATCCCTTGGTGAGTACACATCTGGCGGCATTTACATTTTAGGGTCTCATTTCACTGTATACTTTACTTGATTTCTCATACAAATCAATCTTTTCAGGTAATAAATTCATCCTAATTATCTCCCTCTGCTTAGGTCGTCCTGGGCGCTACACACTTCAGGAGAAATTCAAAGAGTTTGAGCGAAATATGACGCCTAATGAACGGCTTCTGGAGTCTCTTGAGAAGTACGGCCAGCAGGCCAGAGAGATCCAGCTCACCCTGCTGCACAATGGGCCATCCCTCTGGGAAGGGCCTAGCAGAGGGAAAGGCGGCAGATACGAGGCTGGCCCTCAGCTTAGGAGAGCAGATGCTGGGGGCAAGGTACAAAGGGTTAGCGGTGGGCTTAGTTTACACCGTCAAAGCCTACCTCCCTTATCGTGCCTGCGGCAACAGGCCGAACAGCGACCGGAAGAACCAAAAAAGCCCAAAAGAAAGTCCCTGACCCTGATGGAGGAGGCTTGGGGATGGCTGGAGAGCATAGGAAGGGGCACAGTGAACCAATCAGGCCGCAAAAAGGGTAGCAGGATGGACACGGTTAGAAGGGATGGTTGTTCCCTGAATGTTACGGTCACTGTTGCCAAGGATCCCTCCACTCCAGGGGTTTTGCAGAGCAAATTTAGAGAAAAGAGTGCTAAGTCCACTGAGCACCAGCGAATCTCCTGCTGCATGGGAGACCAGGGCAGGGACAGAGAGAAAAGTAACCTTTTCAATTCTGATGAAGGTAATGATATCCAACATGTTAAGAAACACCCAGAGGTTAGCATGGCAAAGATAAAAGCTGAGGGCCAGCAGAATCCAACCAGTGCCCTTAAGATGGTTGATGAGAAAAGGAAGTTAAGAGCACTAGTTGCTATCCAACAGGCTAGTCTGAAAGAGTTGCAGGTCCAAATAACCTGCACGGATAGCCAAATTCATGATCTGGAGGAGCAACGAAAGGCCAGGCAAGCTGACCAAGAGGCCCAGCAAAAGATAGTGGAGGAGGCAGAGCACCTGGAATTTTGGAAAAATGAGCTGAAGGCTGAGGAGGGATATGAGAAGGACTTGCAGGAACAGTTCCTGGAGATGAAGGTGAAAGCTGTGGAGTGTAAGGCAAAGTTAGAAGAGTACAAACGCAAAATGCAAGGTCTTGATTCTTCAAGGGACAGGAGAACTGTTCAAGAGGAGCAAGTGAACGTTCCAAGCCAAGATGCCACATCTCCTGCTGCTGCAGGGTGGACAAGGCTGAATGAGGCCCTGAATCAATCAAGATCTCTTACAGTCAGTGTGGTAAATACTGACAGGAAGTTTGCGCCCAGAGTGGACACCAGTCATTCTCATGCTGTAGTTCTTCCAAACCAGATCAAGGAATTGCGGCCCTCAGGGGCAAGTCAGCTAAGGGACTGGTGGACATGCTGGTCTGAAGCTCAGAGTCCAAATCCAGAAACACAACCGAGGGTTGTGCATATCTCTGAAATAATGATACATCTGGGCAGCACCAGAGTTTGAAAAGAGGTTGAGGAAAAACAGAAACTTATCTGTAAAAACCAAACACAATAAAGCCTTAGCGTTCCACGAGGACTGTGAGGCAACAAACATGGGCACAGACATGCATACACACACGTACACATGGATTTTGTACTGTAAATGTGTTAATGGTGGAGTAGGGGCCTGAGGGCACACAGTGTGTTGTGAAATATGTGAATGTAATGTAATGTTTTTAAAATTGTATAAACTGCCTTGGTTTTGCTGGACCCCAGGAGGAGTAGCTGCTGCCATAGGGATCCATAATAAATACATGATTTGTTTGCAGTTTCACATTTCTATACTGACTGTTCTGTTTCTGTAAAAATAAAAAGGCTAAATATTTGTCCTACCAAGAGTTTCTTAATATCTTTTAAATCTTAATTTTGTTCCACTGTTCAGGCACCTTGGTTTGAAAAGAGGTAAGGACAGCATTTCCTTTTTACTGCACTGTCAAATGATATTTTCAAGCCTATACAAAGAAAACATTTTAAATAAGTATCTTACTGCCATTGAGTAAAATACATTCTACAAACTATATATTAAGAAAAAGATTCAACTGCCTGGATTTTCTTTTAAATAAAGACAAACACCACATGTAATTTTCATAAAACTTTAATTCAATTGTTTCATTCAAGACCATTAACAAAAGTACATAGGAGAGCCTCTATGCAGTTCAGGAGGAACCCAGTGATCGCCAGTTTAAATTCATTTAGACTAACTCCCATATGTGCATTCAGGCACAACAGATCACCCACCAATGCCACTAAAGCACAATAATAGATAT
This sequence comes from Oncorhynchus keta, assembly GCF_023373465.1. Lineage (NCBI taxonomy): Eukaryota > Metazoa > Chordata > Actinopteri > Salmoniformes > Salmonidae > Oncorhynchus > Oncorhynchus keta. The sequence continues at coordinate 30,188,758 of NC_068447.1, forward strand.
CCTGATCCTTAAGATTAATTCTAATACTTTAACTTTTCCCCCTATTTTACTTAAGTAAAATGTATTTTTGTTATATTGTGATGTTTTAATCTTTCACTAAGAAAAAAGCACACATTACATACAGTATATTTCCACCCACAGGTATTTGGGATGCAGACCAGTATTATTTCTACTAGAAAAAAAAAGCCATCCCAAGATTGTTGTTAATATTTTGGCGGTTGGCTGGGGTCAGAGGATACATCTAATTTTTTTGTTTTCTTTGTAGTTTTTAGGCACCTTATTTTTACTTCATTTTATTAATTAGCAGATAGAGATTCAATGGAACAAAAAAAGAAATATGTGCAAAAAAAAAAAAGAGAATACATTGTATAAAATAACTGCTGGATATAAGATGCCATTAGGAATTCTGCACCTGGGGAAATTGCTTATGGAGCGTGTGAATACTGAAAAGGTATTGAAATGCTCCAGATTTGTCAAAGTAAATCCTAATCATAGTCACTTAAACATTCACATACATCACAACACACAACACCATGCTTTCACTCCAGCTCTTGGATAAAGTGTTTCAAAACTGCTCAAAAAACCGAGCAGAGAAATAGCCTCCTTGTTTTAGCCCACACATATGAAAAACAGGATCCTCCTTATGAAGGGAACTTTGCTTTATGCATTTTGTAGGAAAGCATAGTGGAAACCATTGGCAAATGAGAATCATTTTGTTTCCTTAAATGAGGGAGAGCAAATGGAAGAAGCAGGTGAGCTCTAATACATGCCCACACTCACACATATCCACATACACAACAGGTTGCAGGTGCAGAATTCCAGACATTTAAGCAGATTCAGCAAAGATGAGGACAAGACAATGCCACACAACCAGCACTCTGATTTTAAGGGGAGCAGAAACCCTTTAAAACAAATCCTCTGTAACTTCTACCATTTCTAAAACACCTTATGCACAACAATCACACACACACTCAGAAGAGAAACCTGCAATGTATACTGCAGTATGAAACCGTATCAAGTACATATGTGGGTGGCAGGGAACAAATGGAATGAGAGGGTTCCATTGCAGGTGATGGAACAGGGAGAGGTGTTACACATGCTTATTTCTGTGTGCCTGTCAAGAGTATGTATGTGTGTAAGAGCATGTTTCTGCAAGACAACAAAATTCCCTTTCCATTGTTGTTCTCCATTCTGGGATTGTATTTCTAAATCTGGGCCCACCTATTCCAGACGGGGTATATACTGTTCAGTCAATTACACCCGGTTGACGAGTCTTCCGCTCCACGTTGAAGCCCTAGGTACAAAACAAAGACATTATAAGCAACACATTTAACACACATTAAATATAAATCAGAACCTATTATATAGCATTTTGCTACCAAATGTGTGTACCTTTGAGTTGTCAGGGCCACGGGGCTGTCTCACAATGACTAGGCGGGGGGCGCTAGAGTCATCCAGGGTGATACTCTTGAGCCGGTTGACCAAACGATCGGGACGGGGGGTTGCCACCGGTTTAGGCCCTTCACTGTGGGGGTAAAGAAACAAGATGGCTTTTAACCAACACTATACCGTCTAGGATAACTGGGTCATAAATGAGACATGACTAGTAAATCTGGTGGCTTGAGGTTAAATTTAACTTATTTACAGTGCCATCAAAAAGTATTCAGACAACTTGACTTTTTCCATACTTACCTTACAAGCCTTATTCTAAAATTGATTAAGTAGTCCCCCCCTTAGTATACACACACAATACCCCATAACGGCAAAGCAAAAACAGGTTTTTAGAAATGTTTGCAAATTTATAAAAAAATAAAAAACATAAATATCTTATTTACATAAGTATTCGGACACTTTGCTATGAGACTCGAAATTGAGCTCAGGTGCATCCTGTTTCCATTGATCATCCTTGAGATGTTTCTACAACTTGATTGGAGTCCACCGGTGGTAAATGTAATTGATTGGAAATTATTTGGAAAGGCACACAGCTGTCTATATAAGGTCCCACAGTTGACAGTGTAAGTCAGAGCAAAAACTAAGCCATGAGGTCGAAGGAATTGTCCGTAGAGCTCTGAGACAGTATTGTGTCAAGGCACAGATCTGGGGAAGGGTACCAAAACATTTCTGCAACACTGAAGGTCTCCAAGAACACAGTGGCCTCCATTATTCTTAAATGGAAGAAGTTAGGTACCACCAAGACTCTTCCCAGCAGGCTGCCAGGTCAAGCAATCGGGGGAGAAGGGCCTTGGTAAGGGGGGTGACCAAGAACCCGATGGTCACTGACAAAGCTCTAGAGTTCCTCTGTGGAGATGGGAGAACCTTCCAGAAGAACAACCATCTCTGCAGTACTCCACCAATCAGCCCTTCTGACAGCACCTAAAGACTGTCAGAACATGAGAAACAAGATTCTCTGTTCTGATGAAACCAAGATTGAACTCTTTGGCCTTAGTGCCAAGCGTCATGTCTGGAGGAAACCTGGAACCATCCCTCCAGTGAAGCATGTGGTGGCTGCATCATTCTGTGGGGATATTTTTCAGCAGCAGGTACTGGGAGACTAGTCAGCATGGAGGCAAAGATGAACGGAGCAAAGCACAGAGAGATCCTTGATGAAAACCTGCTCAGGACCTCAGATTGGGGAGAAGGTTCACCTTCCAACAGAACAATGACCCTAAGCACACAGCCAAGACAACGCAGGAGTGGCTTCGGGATACGTCTCTGAATGTCCCAGCCAGAACATCTCTGGAGAGACCTGAAAATAGCTGTGCAGCAACACTCGCCATACAACCTGACAGAGCTTGAGAGGATCTGCAGAGAATAAATGGGAGAAACTCCCCAAATACAGGTCTGCCAAGCTTGTAACGTCATACACAAGACGATTCAAGGCTGTAATCTCTGTCAAAGGTGCTTCAACAAAGTAGAGTAAAGGGTCTGAATACTTATGCGATTTCAGTTTTTTATACATTTTTTATACATAGAATTTCTAAAACCCTGTTTTTGCTTTGTCATTATCGGGTATTGTGTATAGATTGAGGGGGCCCACTTCATGGGTACTTGGTACACCCCCCTGCAGTCTTTACCTGACTCTGCGCACATTGCAGGCACTACATTTCCCTGTGCGTTGGTTGAGAATGACTGAGAACTCCACCTCATCTCCAGTCTGGAGCTCCAAGCCATCCTGCACCTCTTTGACATGGAAAAACAGCTTCTTACTCTCACCAACTTCATATGTGATGAAACCAAACTGGGGAGACAAGACATTACAGACTAAATAGGCATAGCACTCAACATGGGTAGCCACACTAAGAAAGTCCAACAATTATACGTCCTTATTTCGTCATATTAAGTTTCCTTAGCAAACTTGAAAAATACTTCTATAAAGTATTATTTTGAAAGGCAATTAAATAATGTGTGCCTGCACCCGTTTCAACAATCATGATCACATACCTGGTCCTTGACGCACTCCACTAAGGCTTTGCGTTGGGGGACAACGTTGCAGGCCATCTTCTGTCCTGTCTGGGCCACTGTGCACAGCTGGAACTTCACCAGCTCTCCTTTCTGCAGACAGTCTGCCTTGTTTGTCATGCCCATGATGCCAAATGAGTAATTCTGGCCCTTCATGCCCTCTGAATGGTTAGAGGGACAAGGTGGGAGAAGAGGAATGGTCATTTTAGCCATTTGGTTATTGTAGAGTATGTGCAGGAGTAAAAACATTGAATTGATGGACATAACCCTCCACTGCCAGTGGGGACTCGCCTTCCTCTGAGTGCTCGATGAGCCCCTGGTACTCTGTCTGCGACGGGTCCACACTACGCAGAGGGCGCACCACCTTTCCCAGCATCACCGCCTCACCAACATCCTGTCCCACACTATTCACTGCAATAACAGCACACCATTAGCATAGACACTGATGACTAATATAGAAATGCTTCACTATAGAGCATACTGTAGCGCAAAATCAAACAAATGACTAGAGCATTGTCTTGCCTACCTGCTGCCATCTTCATAACCTTCTCAGCACTGACTTTGTTTCCTTTGCCCTTGGACAGGGTGTATTCCACAGTGTCACCCAGCTCCAGGTTCTCCATGTCTCCACACAGCTCACTGGTACAGAGAGATACAGGCAGTATGAAAAACTTGGGACCTCCCCTTTTGGACACATCTGATGTGCCAACAACCAACATATTTTACACTGTAGCTTGCCTATCTTGAATAGTTGTACCTGTAGTGAAAGAAGATCTCTTGATCGTGATTGGCCGTCTCAATGAACCCAAAGTTGTCTTTCAGCGTGGCGATGTAACCCAGCAGCCTTTTGGTGTTGACTGTGCGGTTGAGGATCTTAATGGTGACCGCGCTCTGCTGGCCTGTCCTCTTTACCTCATTGATGGAGAACTCCACCTTGAAGACAAGGTTGGATTTACACCAAATAGAAACAACCAACTGCGGGATGTATTTTTGGAGTTGGTACGTTGCCATTTTGACAAAGCACATTTGATCCAGTGTTGATTTGTTTTACTGGTTTAACTTGTAAACTGGTTTTCAGTACCTTGTCTCCTGCCTGTGGCTGGGCAGCTCCCTCCAGATCTTTGACATGGTACGACACAGTCAGCTTCACTCCACAGTCCTCATAAGAAATCACTCCCTCTTCTGCTTCCTACAGGAAGACATACCAGCAAACTGATTAGACTGGCAGTTCCAGTCAAAGGTTGGCTAATGCTCTTCTCTCCAGAACTCAGGCATTGAACTGTAGCACCCTACTGTGGTTCTGAGCATTGGGAAATGTTAAAATACTTCCAGAGAGGAAAAGGCACCATTCCTGGCATTTGTTTTGTATTACTGATCTGAACAGGCTGGATAGGTGAAAGTAAATGGGTAGGGGGAAAAAATAATAATAATAATTCATCCAAGCCAGTGCAGATCAGTGATTACTTCAGAGGAAAGGAGGAATGCATCTTTGATAAGCTTTGGAGTAAATCAGAGGCAGTAGCAAGTCCTTGAAAAGCTAATTGTGCAGATGACTGGCACACATTCCAAAGCACCCCTGGTAGTATTTGGTTAGCATTAGCCTTAACTGTGTGAAATCAACACCTTTGTACAAAGTGTTGAATGTCCTATCTCCTTAGGAACTAGTAAAGCAAATAGCATGACTTCAAAAGTGAAGTGTTTTTACAGAGGAATTGATTTAAAGTTTAATTAGTGGACTGAAACCATGCTGTCAACTCTTGGGTGAGGAGCACATTTAGCAGGACATAGACCCACACCACTAACCTTTTCTACTATTTTAGCCTTGAGAAATAAGATAAATATACACATTCAGACTACCTATTTGAGCGTACATGTCAACTATGCATGTGTGCCGAAATATGAAAAAGAGCGAGTAAAAAACAAATCATTGTGAATTTAAGATAACAAGGGGAGCTTCTCGCGGTAGCCATGTAAAAACTCTGGCAAATCAATGTTAGATCTAGCCAATTTGAGGAGACTTATCCAAAACAAGTGGTTAGTACTGTGCCGCAGTTTGTGTCAACCCCGTAGGAAAACAATTCAATAGAACGGGCGTATTGGCATAAATAAAGCATTGATCAGGGTGATGGCATCATGCAGACCGAACGCCTACCTTGTCTTTTTTCTAATGGAGAGAAGTAGCATGAGGGGGAAAGGGTGAAAGGAGAAAGCAAAGAGGAGAATTAGAACTAAAAGAGGGGTCATCAAAAATCGGTGGTCTGAAAAATGTGCAAACACAATGGGAAGTGTGTGTGTGTGTGTGTGTGTGTGTGTGTGTGTCGTCTCGGAGAGGTTTTCAATTTCAATACTGATCAGACTAGGAGGCGAGGGAAACGGGGAAATAAATGTAAAAGAAAAATCAGGCAGGGAAGAAAGACAAAACAAAAAAGGGACAAAAGTTGACAATGTTGCTGTGGGCTTTCTAGTGCTCCCCTGGGTGCTCTCGTACCTTCTCTTTGGCCTTGCTGGGGCTTGCGCTCTTGTTGTTGGTGATGGCTGCCGTGGCCTCCTTCTCCACCACACCCACAAAGCGCTGCTCAGACTGGGTATGGAAGGACACTGTGCCTTTAGGCAGCTTCTTGATGCGCACAGCGTGGTTCCTCTGGGCAGACAGCATGTCCTGCACAGGAGAGTGGTGGGAGAAAACACCCCTTTCAATTAGTGATGGTGTTCGTTAAAGCTCTCATTGAGATTGTCTGGATTATATTGTGGAGGTAGCCAGAGACCAAAATATATTTTGAACAATGTGCCTAGGAAATTTGAATGGGTTCAAAGAGTGAGAATTGTTAATATTTAAAACAATTGACTGCATGTTCATTCCTAAAGCAAGAGTTCCCTACTAAAGTAACACCCTTGGAAGAGCAGAATTCTGTGTTTTTCACAACAAAAAAGATAAAACGCATAGAAGAAATATCTTGCTGCGTTTTGTAAATACAGATCTAAAATGCTTCTTATTGTAATTTCTGCTCGACAGACTTAAGCGTAAATCACAGACACTAGGAAACGACAGTCCAGCAACCCATTGTCACATAGATGCATGGATCCAAGACCACCAGCCACGGGGACATAGAGCCCGAATGCGCAATTCCCCACAATTCCCAACCAAAGCGCCGCAACCTCTATTCATTGGAATGTGTTGGCAGTTGCAGCGCTGCGTAGAGAATTCGAAAAGCATGAATGCCAACGGTCCAAAATTCTAAAACCACTACATGTACACGTTTGGTACTCTGACAGACCCTTCCGTTTGTGCTTTAGTTGCACTTCTCCACTTGGATGAGAATTCACAAATGGGCATTATATCAGAAGACTTACTCATGTGTAATTACTTTTCTCCTGTACTTTCCTCATTGTAGCCTACTTGTCTCTGGTAAAATGCAACATTAACTTCAACCAAAACATTAGAAAGAATGTAGCCAGCTACATTTCCTATGATCAACAGACATGCATCGTAAAATAAAAGACTTAGCTTATTCATTGTCAGTTACATTTACTTGTTTGACTGCTAGCCAAATAGCGCTGCACTTCTGTTGTAATCTGATGAAAATTAAGCTTTTTCTGCCAAATGTGTTGCACAAATTTTCTGTGAAGGAAAACTATAGTTGCAAGTCCCTGATCACTATTGAAGAGAAGAAAAAGAAAAAAATCCACTACTTTTAATATAAAAACAAAAGTGAAATGATTTAAAATGCAGATTTTTTTGTATGGTCTCCATTTCGAAAATGTAGATTTCAGAACGCTAACACAACCGCTGAAGATGGACAGAAAGAGGGCAGGCGAGAGTAAAGGAATTAAAAGACAAGATTTTTATGTTGAAAAACGGACCATGGATTTTTTCCCTGGACTCACGGGCACAACGGTGAACTCGACTTCGTCAGAGATGTGCAGCTGGCTTTCCTCCAGGACCTCGCTAAAGTGAAAGAACATCCTGGCATCCCGGTCCACACACTTGATGAAGCCAAAGCCGTCGCGCATGGCAGCGATCACACCCTATAGGACAGAGAGGAGAGGGAGAGCCGTTACCACAGCAGAGATGCTGTAGACTCTATAACATTTAAAGGACAGTGCACCGCAGATACAATGTTGAAAAGTTCCAATCCAGGTTTCTGCTCATGCATTTTGTAGGATTTACACATCAGTATGGAATATGGACTAACATCAGATAATTTAACTAGGTTGCCATATTCAATTAAAACCCCACAAACAAGCTTCCTCAAATGAACTAGAGGGCGTACCATGGATCTCCTCAGGGTCCTTACCATCTCACGGGACTCCTTGGTGAAGTGGAAGGTATCAGGCAGGATGTCGATGTTGGTGGCCCGCTCCAGCTTGTCCCTACGGTCCGTGGAAATGTTGAACTGCACATGGTCGCCTTCCAGCAGGGTCACCTTGGACTTGGTGTCCTTCTCACCAAACAGGAGCTCCTTGTCTGTGTAACTGATCCTGGCACAGATGCGGCCTGGTAGTGGATCATTCTGAAATGGGGAGGAACAATTTTAAAAGATTTATAATTTTCATCAAAATAATCTATATGATTCAGTAAATACCAAACACTCAGGTTACTTATGAGCATAGGGGTATGGTTTAAGTTTCTGACCTGGTTCTTGGTTGGAACTTTAGGGATGACCTTGATAACAGTGCCTTCAAACTGCTCGATGCTGATGTCCTCAAATATGACTGTCCCCTGGGCGAGCAGCCTCACGTCAGTAGCCACCTCTTTCCCCTAAATGAGAGAAAACAAGATGCTTTAGTTACTTCAATGTTGCTTTCCCTCCTCTATTAGGATATTATTTTGCATCTTTACAGGCTTATGGCATCAATATGTGTAGAGAACATATACATGAGCAGGAATCATTTCTGTTGAATGGCTTTTCCTATTGAGACATATTGACTGCCATTAAACCTAAGCCTGCTTTGACAAATCCCCAACATGTTAAGAACAACAACTTGATTCCAATGATTCAATACTGGCCTAATATTTGATACTTTGCCAGAACGGTCCCATGTGATGCCACCTACGTTTCTCTCTTTGATGGTGAACTCCACGTCGTCGCCGGCCTGCAGGGCCTCCAGGTCGCCCTTGAACTCGCTGTAGTGGAAGAAGATCTCCTTCACCACATCAGCCCTCTCAATGAACCCAAAGGCCTCCTGCCAGACACAACACAAGGGGTTATAGAGCATAATCAGGCACGTAGACTACACTACATAACATTTTTGCTATCGTTCTTTTTTTACATCCGGTATTAGACAGTGGCAACGCGGAACACTCATTTAACCCAACAGTAAAACAGCAAGTTTTTTTCTATTCAGAAGTTGTAAGAAATTCCGCACTAATATTATAGTTCAAGCACAAATGAAATATAGAGGTGTGTAAAATTGTTAATATGTTGTATTTGTATTAAATGCATTACAGAAGTGTAACATTAGATCAGCTTATCTTAACCTGGCCGTTTGTTACTTTGTGGCAGTATGAAAAAGGATCAAATATATGATCAACAAACCCATGGTGCTGAGTGGTTTTACTTAAACCACACTCCGTAAATGCATTGTAACGTAAAACGGTTAGACATAAAAAGGGTAGTTACCTAGCAAGTCAGTTATTTTAAGTAAATTAATTAATAAGCGTGGTCCACGTTGCTTTTGCTTTTTAGTTTTCACCAAAATGAAGAGAAAGGACATCATGTCCTTCTTCCAAAGAAAATACAAGGCCGACAGTGAGACAGATGGTTCAGGTGTGGAGAGAGCAGAGAGCCTGCAGAGAGAGAGCAGGAAGACTTATCCATTGGAGAGAGACTGAGAGTGAAGGCATAGAGCAGGAAAGTGAGACAGATGGAGAGACTGAGGCTGAGGTATAGGCTGAGAGTGAGACACCAACAGAGGAGCCTCGTGCATCCACAAGCAGTGGACCATCAGGTTTGTGATGTTGAATAAATCTGTGGTTATTAAAGCAGTGCAATTAGTCAATTTATATGGTGTATAGAAATGAGTCGATTTGTTATTGAAATGAATTCTTATTTAACATGCTATTGGGCTTGTGATATAGATATCAGATGGATTTCAGAAGTTGCCTGATGGCAAAGGTATATCTAAAATTACCCAAATAGATATTTTTAATTATATATTTTTTTCTTTGGCAGACATCAGCAAATCCCAGGAGGAACCACTGGCGCAGCCAATGATGAACATATACCCAAGAACTCTGATGGGGCCGGGAGGAGGAGCTTCAAGGCGACCTGGCACCATATCCACCCCTGGCTTGAATAAAAAAATATTTTTAAAAATCAGACTGTTTGGTTACGCCTGCAGGCATTTTAGCCCCGCCAAAGTCTCAGAGACTGTATTTCATTCACAATTGGGTTTAACAACTGGAAGAAGGCAACTTACAAAGAGGGGGGATTTGCAATTCATGCAAGGTCTGAGCAGCACAAACAAGCAATGATTATATGGAGAGACTATCAGAAAGCTGTAAAAAGTAATGCAACACTGGTAAATGCCCTAAACAAGGAACACAACAAACAGCTTCAAGAAAATAGGGACCAAAACAATAGAAGTACTACTACTTACAGCCACACAAAAACATTGCAAAGAGGACACGATGAGTCTGCAGAGTCAGATAATAAAGGGAACTCCATGGCAATCCTAGAAACAATAGCTAAGCATGACACAACTGTGAAAAAAAGGTTGACTTCCATTCATAATGCAAAATACACAAGCAAATAGATTCAGAATGAGGTTCTGAGTTGTTTGGCAGACATGGTTCGAACAAAAATGATAGAAGAAGTGAAAGACAGTGAGCTCTTCAGCATAATGGCCGATGAAACAAAAGATGTTAAAAAAAAGGAACAGATATCTCTAGTACTCAGGTACTATTTCAGAGGAGCTGTCCATGAGAGCTTTCTCCACTTTGAATGGGCTGATCGACTAGATGCAGCAGGGCTTACTGACAAAATCATACACATATTAGAAAGTCATGGTCTTGAATACAAAAACAACCTAGTAGGCCAAGCATATGACGGTGCTTCCTTTATGAATGGTACGCATTCAGGCGTCCAGGCACACATTAAAGAACAAGCAAAGCCTTTTACATCCACTGCAGTGCACACTGTCTAAACTTAGTTTTAGTGGATACAGTCAAAGCTGTCCCTGAGGTCGGACAGTTCTTCTCCTTACTAGAAAGACTTTACATCTGGGTCATATGTGCATCAAAAATGGCTTAGCATACAAAAAGAGATGTACCCAGGTGCACCTACAGAGCTTCAGAGACTAAGTGACACTCGCTGGGCATCTCGATATATGGCTTTACATACTATTATTGATAGATTACCTGCCATTAAGCGAGTCTTGCAAGACATAGTCCAAGAACACAATGGTGACAGATCTGTTGAGGCACGAGGTCTGCTTGCACAGATAGATTTACAATTCATTATGTGCCTTGTTACACTCCATAAAGTGTTTGGAGAAGCAAACGTGATACTGCAATACACCCCCTGCAAAACGACAAAAAAGGTAAGCTCAATTTAATGGAGACTGTGTACTCAGTACAGTGGGTCAGAGGTCAGATTCAGAACAAGAAAAGGGCAGTTTTCATACAACCCTTTTCTACCCTGTTTTAGATCATATGCTCAATGAGCTTAACAGAAGGTTTCCTATCAAAAAATGTGACATAATGAATGACATCCAAACCCTACAAGTGATGTGTTTCTCAAAGAGAAGTCCCTGTTTCCATTTGCTAGAATGTATGAATCAAATATTGAGGACTTGGGGCATGAACTACATCAGTTCAGAAGAATTTTAGAAAGGAAAATACAGAGTGGCATGCAGAGACCCTCCAGTGTAGTAGAGCTGGCATTATTCATTGAGCCTTATAAAGAAGTTCTTTGAGCTCTTTAAACTGTGCAAGATAGCCGTTTCAAACCCTGTTAGTACTGCTTCTCAGAGTTTTTCTTCATTAAAGCTGGTGAAAACTTCTCAGGTCCACAATGTCAGATTAAGCAATTTAGGTGTATTGAGTCAAGGAGGGCAAAGGCCTTGAGTCTAGTTGAATTTGCTGATCTTTTTTGCAAAAAAACACAAAAACCGGAGAATGCAGTTGATGTGACCTGATACTGAATATGTAATGCAAATGAAAATTATAATGGAGATGCAAATAAATTGTTGAATGATTATGAACATGGTCTTTTGCCTGCTAATGCAGTGAAGAAAACGATATGACAACAATAACATCTAATGTAACTGGCCTCTCTAACAGTACAACTGGCCCCAGCTTGGCCCTCACAGTTGAAATGGTCTAGAACCGCCACTGGTAGACTAGCCAATGTCCAGCCAGGGATCCACAACAGTGTAGTGTGGCTTTACCTTGGTGGCACAGACAACCCCCTGGCACCTCATCTGTTTCTTCTTAACCAGGACAATGTTGTGTGCACTGACTGCACCGGTGCTGAAACACACATAAGATGATAGGCATGAGGAAAGGGCTAAGGTATTGTGCAAAAGGGCTAAGGTATTGTGCAATCAAACATTGTAAAAATTGTGAAACGCAAGATTATTTGTTTGGGAAACAATAAGACACTTAAAGAAAAAAAACTTACTGCTTGTTGGTTTCCATGTAGAAGCTGACTTTGTCTCCCGTGTCCAGGTGCATGTTGCCCTCTATGTCGTCTGGGGTGTAGGTCAAGTAAAACACCTCCTGCGTGGGAAGGAATCCATACTTTACATTACATTGACTACCAGCCTTGACATGACAAGTATCTTTCTTTAGGCCATTTGACAGTCTTACCCCATTTCTCTCATAGCACACACTGCCAGTGGGCACCTGCCCTGGAGCAGACTTGCCATCCAGGTGAGTAGGAATCGCTGAGACGACCTAACGGACAGAAAGAACCACATGGGGAGGAGATGGTTAAGAATGGCATTTAGTGAGTCAGACAAACACAATTACCTAACTACAATCATTGTAATTCATTAGATTGCATACATTAAAATAATCAGGTAAGTGAAAAGACACATTTTATTTTTGGTTGATTTTCAAAAGTATATCAAGAAAGCAAAGGGCTACATACTGTAGATACTACTGCATGAGATGTGAAATGCTTGAGAAGCCAAATTGAAGAGAAGGCAAATAGAAAAGACTTCAATGGATATCAAAATATTACATCCAATCAAGCTTATTCAATTGAATGACTTTCTGGATAAAGATTTATGCTATGTACAATTCTATATTTTCTATTTTGTTGAAACATCAAATCCCACCTCCACCCCTGAACACCACACAAATTGTATTTCAAGGAAAGTTAAGCCCATTGTAAATCGCCATGGAAACAGATGGTATTCCTAGTGTTTCAGACAAACGGAGATACTAACAATAACATAAATAATGGAAAGAAAAATGTGGATTTAGAATTAGATTCAAATCCTTGGGGAAAAAGGTTTAGTATAAAGAATGTACGCATCTATGAAACTATTAATGAACAAAGATTTACAATGAGCTTGAACATAAACCCAACTGACAAACACCAACATTGAGGTGACACGGACAAGAACAGAACCAAAAGTAAAATGGTGTTCCTTAACTGGATGAATATAACCATGCAGCACAGTAAATGGAGAGGCGTGCGAGTCTGGCCCCACCTGGCCCGAGATGCGCTCCTCTGGAAGCACCTCTGGTTTGATCTTAAGCAGCTTCACTGCTATGGGCTTGCCAGTACGCCTGTCTGAGGACACTTCAAACTCCACATCATCTGGAGAGGCAGAGAGAGATGTAAGAAAAACAGGTTTTGAGAAAATGTGTGCGCCACACCAAATACTGACTGGACATTCATGGAGTTCCATCGACTTAAAGGCTACCCACAGTATCTTGTGAAGAGACTGAGGCAGAAATCAATTGTCACCACTCAGCTCCCAGGATATCTTAGGGGGATTTTTTTTATTTCTGACCAGATAAACATTAAGGAGCAGTTTCCCAAACACAGATTAAGCATAGTCCTTTACTAAAAAACAAACTCAAAAGTAGAATTCAAATTAAATGCTTTAGTCCAGGATTAGGCTTAATCTCTGTCTGGGGAAACCACCCCTAAAAGTTGTTGTTTAGTAGAAGGCTGGTGGATGAGACTAGACTAGTAAATGACTAGAAGAAGCCCTGGCCTCTCACCTCCTATCTTGAGCTCCTGCAGGTTGCCGTTGTACTGGGAGCAGTGAAAGAAGAGGCGCGCCTGCCGCTCCGAGCACTGGATGAACCCGTAGGAGGTGAGTAGCTTCTCCACCACGCCAGTCTCCCTGATGCCCACCGCTGTGCCATTGGCAAACGCAGTGTGCCCATTGTGGAGCATGCCAGGGTCAAAACTCATCTAAACAGAACAAGAACGGAGAATGTTACTCATTGAACAAATCAAAAAGGTCAGTCAAAACACAGCTCTTTGTGATTGAGAGCGGATGTGAGTTTATGAGTGGGATTGTGTAAATGTATGATAGAACAATTAATTGACAAATTAAACTCCCACACACACAGAATGGACCTATTTTACTCGAACATGGATTTAGTGAACACACATCTACAAAGACCAATCCCTACCCAAAATGTGCTTCCCGACAGGTGGTTGAACCAAAGTTTGGAGAGACTAACCCAAAGAGCTTTCTGGTGTTACCTGACAGTCCCTATCTTGTGAATTCCAGGGGAAGCACATTTGGCCAACCCCAGATTGGTCTGAATCGACATGAAAACTATTCACTATAGGCTTGGGAGGTATACCCTATACCGCAGTATTTGGAAAAAGCTACAGGATGGTTTTCAATACTGTTTAATTTTTTTTACATTTTATATAAAACATTTGAATATTTGTAGTTACTTAAGTAAATACCTGCAGTACACTTGTGCAATACGTTAGGAGATAAAAGAACATTGCGTTCTTCATTTCACCAGTCACATTATGTCTCTTACGGTTGTCCCCAGTCACGCTGTTTGTTTACAAGCCCACGACGAGAGACCAGCGCCTATAGTCACTCACTGTCGTGCAGCATGCGCCAGGTGATCCACTTACATATTGAAATTCACAACTAAAGATAGATATCTTATAACTTGTCTAAAATGTGCTAAATGCTCTGCAGTTGTGCATTTGGTTTGCTAATAATATAATAATAATATATGCCATTTAGCTGACGCTTTTATCCAAAGCGACTTACAGTCATGTGTGCATACATTCTACGTATGGGTGGTCCCGGGAATCGAACCCACTACCCTGGCGTTACAAGCGCCATGCTCTACCAACTGAGCTACAGAAGGACCACACTAATATAACTAATACTAATGTAGTGTTACTACACTAATGTAGTAACGTTTGAGTTACTTGTATAATTTAGGTCAGAAACTATACAAAATGTTTGCAATGCTCTCGTTAGCATTCTCTATGGGGATTCTTTAGTACTTGTAACCAGAAGTGGCATTTAATTTTTTTAAATTTTTAATAAAGCCCCTTGTGGTAACACCATATATGCCGGGATGGCACAGGCACGGTATGAAGGTATGGAAAGCTGGATACCATCCAACCCTAATTCACTACAAATAAAGGCCACACGGTAGTCATTTCTAGTTGGCTCAAGAGAAGCATGCACTTCTATTCACTCCATTTTTTACAATCACAACTGAATCCACAAGCACCCCTAAATTGACAAAGTTAGGAACATTATACCTGCAAAATCAGTTGGTTATAGAAACCATTGCCTTCTTCCATTGACTTGCACATTAAGTCAAGATGAACTGGGATGCTACAATATGACTTCAAAGCACAGCAAGAATCAGTCATCAAGAGCCACTGCAAAACAATCAAACCGTGCGGTTAGCAAACGTCACCAAAGGAGAACACAGGAGCAGACAGGGCTGTCCATCACTGTGGGTGCAACCGATGCGATGCCCACACAACATGCCCACTTACTGATCTCCGATACAGGGGTGTCCGCTTGTGTTTTTTGTGGGAAACCGAGAACGAGCGGGGGATAGCCACCACAGAGGTGGCAGAGGCAGTATTACGTGCCAAAGGGGGTTCAGAGTGCACTCTCTCCATATCCGACAGTGGGGTCAGGGCTGGGTCACACTGGTTGGATGGGGAGGAGAGTCAAAAGATTTTGGGAATTCAGAGATACTTGGAGCTGTGGTTTTAACCATGAGCTCAGATTTCATTCCATTACACCTCAGTGTTCTAGTTCTAAGTTATATTCTTAAGCTTTCTTTAACTGTAAAAGTGAGAGGCAAATAAAAACACTGATCGATACTGACCCTGAGAATCAGAATTCCATAAGAGAAACCCATAAAACATGTAGTAATTATCAGAGACCTAGCATCCCCATCAAACTAAAATAATACGAAAGCACTTGCCATTCAGTATATTTGAAGGAATGGACAGTTGGAACAAAAAGGTAGAGGAAGGAGGTCATTTAACATTGTAATTGCTGAAGTGGAAGGAAACTCGTGAAATGCTATATCATTATTATTGCCTGAAATAAAGTGCAACTGTCCAGTTAATCTCACTTTTTAAAGTTAATATTCTGCCCAAATAATGTTGTTGACTCATCCAAAACTCGTGGCCAAAGTATTATTTGGCGGAAAAAAACACATCCTCAAATGTGTATCTCAGACAGACAGTTTAAAAGATGCTTGCCATTTCCTCAGAACGTCATTATTTTATTACTGCTGCTCTTTAATTATTTGAATTTACTTATCTATTTTTTTACTTAGCCAACAATGCAGTTAAGAAAAAATGTGTTAAGGGCTTGTAAGTAAGCAATTCACTGTGATTTTATTTGTTGGCTCATTGGCTGAGCTGGCTAATCAGCGGTCTACTTGCATTAATATTTTTTATGACTGGTTAGACAGAAGTGAATCTACACAGTAAGGTAATAGTTGGTTACATGAACAGTTCATGAGCAGCCTTGTCACCTTAGGGGGCTTTCACACCAAATGGGTTTGGCGTCGTCTTTCCCGAACTCTGGTGCGCTTACCCACTTAGTTCAGTTCGTTTGGCCTGGTGTGAACACCATCCACACTTGGGGGCGCAAAAAACAACGCACTGTGGTTCCCTCAAAAAGCGATGACAATTGGGACACAAAAGTGATGCTTCATGATAATCATAGATGGATTTAACAGAAGCATTTTGTCCAGTAAACAAAGGACTTGCATGGACATGTGGTTTTGTTCAATAATTTATGTTTAACTACATTTCAAAAACAACCGGACAAAAAAAAAAAAAATACAAATGTAACAAATAATCGAACTGATTCTAACTACAGCTCAAAAATGTTTGTAAAAACACCCTTCCTAGCAAAGCATCAATGCTAACAGAGTTGAACTTACTAGTAGTTAGTGATCCGGCCTCAATGTTTTGATTTGCTGTTTTGATACCTAAGATTTCAGATTAAGCAACCTTGTTTCCACGCAGTTCCAAATCAACTCGTCTTACAAACTAACCTCTCTTGGTTATACATTTGCTTAATTTCAGTCTAGTATTACTTGAGGAAGAATGCCAAACAGATTGTCCCAAGTCTCATCAAATGTCTTATGTACTGTCTTCACTACACAGAAGTTACTGATCAAACAGTTTGTTTATATTGTCTACATAAAATGGAAATTACAAACAACACTAACCATATCCCACACCTTTAATCTAAGGGGACATGGGGCATGTCACAAAGCATTTACAGCCTCATTTACATAAATTGTGGTGGGTAAAACAGAATTTGAAACAAACCCAAATTCCCAGTAACCTTTAGACCACCCTGTACTTGCTACACTGCACCTGAGCAAAAGATAGTCTCGGAGTCCAGAGGAATGGAATGGTTAAGCCAGTCAGAGCAGAGAGGCAGGACAAGGTGGGTGAATGGGTGTTCGATGGGGGGAGAAGACGGAGGGAGGAAGTGGTGGGGATGATGGAACTTACGGATCGGCCGTACGGTGACAGGCTGAGTCCGACGGGGGAGGTGCTGCTCAGGTCAGCGCTAACGAACGCGGCAGGCGGCGACGCGGGCAAGGTAAACTCGACAAAGCCTTTCCAGGGGCTGCCCATATTTTTCCATAAACTTGAGTCAAACTCCACCCCTTTGTTGTACTTGATTACTGGTATGCTTGAAAGCCTTGCTTTTTCTAGTTATTTTTCCTCTTTTTTTAAAACCACCCAGTAGATGTCTGCAAGGGTGAAAAGGGGGAAAAAATGTTTTAAAGGAGGCAAAAAGGTCAGCCAGTGAGCAAAGTGTCAATCATGGGACAGGGTCTGTGGGTGTGAGGAGACAAAGGAACATAAGGCTAGATGGGACCAGGTAGAGGGGTAGGATAAAGAGGCAGAGGAAAGCCTGCTAAAAACAACTTCCAAAATTAAGTACGCCTATGGCTACAAAAGAAAAAAGTAACTACTTCACAACTGCGCTAAATCTCTCTGCGAGAGTTGGTGCAATTAATATGGCTTGTTACCAAGTGACCCAAAGCAAGTTACAGAATAATACCATCTTCGTTAAAATTATACAAGAGCAGCATATTGTTTTGTCAAGAAGGATTTCTGGGACATTTAGTGGATAATTTGTTTTCATCGTCAAATAAATATCTACATTGCTGCCCTATGACAGCCCAGCAGGGAACCAGGGTAGAAATTGGGAGCATATGTTTTCCCCTTCTTAGATTTAATTTCAAATGACATCTATATCAAATGTAATTTGATACATGCATTTGTGAACTGCTGGAATAGTTTATCAATTGAGTCCTATCAAAATCAGTCCTTGATATGTATAGATAAGTGAAAGCCTCATGCGGGGTAAAGGATATTTTTCAGTTTGTGTAAATTTCTTTGGAGATGGACAAGATGGCTGGGCATATAGAGGATGCCTTTACAGACCTCGGACACATTCAAACATGCGCCATAAAAAATAAACTAAAGAGTTTTTCAAAATCCTACTAAGCGTTGCAATAGAAATTCAGCTGCCCCAACACATTTATGGAATAAGTGTGTAAAAAAATAAAATAAAATGACCTACCTTGATTTGGCGTCTTAAAAGGTGTGGTCTTGAACGTTAACGACTTTGCAGATGTTGCAGATCTTCTCTTCAAAACACACACACACACACACACACACACACACACACACACACACACACACACACACACCCCACGTATTTGTTGCAGGTTTCTGGCACAAGTTCTGCATATAAGTTGCATATATAAAAAATAAAAAAGTAGGCAAACGCAGGTACAATAACACTGCTTGAAATCAACAAAATGAACAGAACACAAGGAGATAAGAGAGACAGCTAAAGGGATGAGAAGGAAAAAAAACTAGCAGACAGCAGCCCTCTAAGCACCCCGGGGTGAGTCGGTGGTGCGGTGAGGTGAGGAGGGCTGGGAGCAGCGTTGGGACGTGTGCTTTGTCAAAGCTGTTGAGTAGGCACAAACTTCTGGTCTCAGATCAGTTATGTTCTCGGGTTTGCAATTTTGGCAAAGGATAGTTTCTCTTGAGCGTGTTTCGATTGGGCAGCTGTGTATCTTGTCTTTGGTTGTTTCTTCGTTTTGTTTGCTTCTATATTTTCCTTTGAAGTGAGCCTTTCCTTTTATTGAGTTGTTGCGACTTTGTTCATTTTGGGATGTTTCTCTTGAATTTGTTTCTTCGTTGTGATCTGAACTTGAAGAAGCAGTTGCGGATAGTACAAAAAAAAATTCAGTTCCGTTTCACTTCATACTGTTGAGAAAAAGAAATACACTATTAGTTGAAAATAGATCAATGTAGCCTACATATTTCCTACTGATGTGAATAAACAACTATAAAAACTGGGTGAAGCCTGAAACGAAAAATTCTTGCTTGAGAAATTGGTCTTTGTTTCTTTTTTTATTACCATTTTAAATTGTACACAAGTCACAGTAATTGTTACCCAGAAATGATTTGATATATAAATAAAAACAGCTGCATTGGACCTTTAATGTTTTTATCTTCACATGAGAAAGTTAAAGCTGCCTGTGGACTTGTGCCCTGGGTCATTTCCTTTTCATGTGAATTAAACTCCAGATTCTTTGCACCCAGGCTAACAGGCCTAAAGATAGACCATCTTCAGCTGCCCGACTACGTGCAAGTCCTGTGGATAAACAGGTCCCTGTGCATATCTTTGATCATATTGATATTTAGGGCACAGTTTCTGACCAGGGAGGTGTGTGTAATCATGTGAACTATGTCATGATCCTAACATTCAAGCTAACTGTATACACAGTAACAAGAAGTAGTGACACACCAAGTTTGGCTTTTGGGACAACCCCCATGGCTGGGCATTGCTGGCATTATTGACCTCAATGCAATTGGCTGAACAGGGCCACGTGAAAACTAATCTGACATGGCAATGTCGCAATGTGGTGGCACCCCACCTGGTTTCCAGAGTGTTCAAAAATAATGTTGTGAAAGGGGTCAAATTTCATTCCAAGGAGTGGATAGGTCTTACTTGGCAATCAGGCTAGAGTTGTTTATTGACAGCAGCGCTCAGTTGAACCTCTTTGAAGTCAAAGTTTCAGTGAAATTATGCAATTTATGGCTTAAGGCGTTCGCACGCTTACCAGCCAAAACTCTTCGGAAGACTTTGTGCAAACATAATTTTAGTTAATTTTGAACTTTAGTAGGAGTTTTAGTAAGAGGTTTCTCAGCTGTTCAGACACGCACATAAAAAAAAGTCTACGCCCCTTTGTTGGTGATTGGTCGACTGTAGGGATTTTTCAATTAAGTCTTGAAATTCAGAGAGAATACTTGTTTTCTTGCACATTTTTTCATTGAGAAATACCAATCTGAAGCAAGCGGGTGCCTTTTGTTTATCTACATATCTACGTTTATCTACTGGGTGGTTCGAGCCCTGAATGCTGATTGGCTGACAGCTGTGGTATATCAGACCGTATCCCATGCTTATGGAAATATATAACTGCTCTAATTACGTGCACAACCAGTTTATAATAGCAATAAGGCACCTCAGGGGTTTGTGGTATATGGCCAAAAATACAAGGCTAAAGGCTGTATACGGGCACAACACGTTGTGTCGTGAAAACCTAAGGATGTACTCAAATCTAACTGCCTGTAGCAAGGATATGCATATACCATTTGAAAGGAAACACTTTGAAGTTTGTGAAAATGTGAAAGTAATGTAGGAAAATAACACATTAGACCTGGTAAAAGATCATATGCGTTTTTTTGTTCCATCATCTTTGAAAATGCAAGAGAAAAGGCCAATATATGACTTAGGAATCTAGGCACAATTTAGTATTGGCCACTAGATGGCAGCAGTGTATGTGCAAAGTTTTAGACTGATCCAATGAACCATTGAATTTCTGTTCAAAATGTATCAAGACTGCCCAAATGTGACTAATTGGTATATTAATACATTTAAATTCATAACTGTGCACTCTCAAACAATAGCATGGTGTGGTTTCACTGTAATAGCTACTGTAAATTGGATAGTGCAGTTATATTGGCAGAAAGTTTAAATTGTAAATCTCAGATATGTCTATGTCCAGGGAAATGTTTTTCATACTTAAAACGTCATGATGGTCACATTAGTGCACGTTAGCTCAACCGTCCTGCGGGACGGACACACACCAATACTGTAGAGGTTAAGAACAGCCCTTAGCCTTGGTATATTGGCCATATACCGCACACTCCTGGCCCTTTTGTTTAATCATAATGCCTTGCCATTCAGATGCCAATTGACATCTGCATTAACATGTGGCTTGATAACACTCATCACCCTTGGTAATATGGTCACGTTGATTGAAAGGAGTGGAAGGAGTGAAACCATTGAAGTGGTACCTCAGCGCCATGCCTGGGGCCAAAAGGCTCCTGAACAGCTTCCAAGCCACAAGACCGGTGAACAGTTAATCAAATGGCTACCCTATTTGCATTTACCCCCTTTTTATTTGAACAGACTCTTGCACCGGCTCCATGTACATTCACCGACTCTACCCCAACACACATACATAATGATGACACACACACTGCTACTCTGTTTATTATCTATCCTGATTGCCTAGTCACTAAGGAATTTAATGACTAGCCACCGAAAATACATTTGACCACTCATGCTTACCAGGCTTTAGGTTCATTTTCATACATTTTGTGGAATTAAATTGGCGTGTGTATTTTCATTAGTTGTGATAAATAAAAGACATGACATGCGCACAGCATACAGAGCCTAGTTTGAGGAGCTGAATAACCTATCACCTGTCAGACAGAGTGAGAGTTGCTCCTCAAAGCCTATAGGGTACTGGAGTGAAACTTGCTTTTGAAAGTCCAGTCATTACGCAACAAATGAGAATTCTAAATGCAGTCGCGTGTAAACTTTGCTGACCACGAATAAAAAGGAGCAATTTTTTATCTCAACTCGTAAAGCACGCCTCCCATTCGGATGCATAGGCTATAGCCTACAGGGCGCCAGTGGTGAATTTGCCAATCTTGGTGTTCTCTGGCAAATGCCAAACGTCCTGCACGGTGGGGGCTGTAAGCACAACCCCCACCTGTGGACGTCAGGCCCTCATACCACCCCCATGGAGCCTGTTTCTGACCGTTTGAACAGACACATGCACATTTGTGGCCTGCTGGAGGACATTTTGCAGGGCTCTGGCAGTGCTCCTCCTTGCACGAAGGTGGAGGTAGCAATCCTGCTGCTGGGTTGTTGCCCTCCTACGGCCTCCTCCACGTCTCCTGATGTACTGGCCTGTCTCCTGGTAGCGCCTCCATACTCTGGACACTACGCTGACAGACACAGCAAACCTTCTTGCCACAGCTCTCATTGATATGCCATCCTGGATGAGCTGCACAACCTGAGCCACTTGTGTGAGTTGTAGACTCCGTCTCATGCTACCACTAGAATGAAAGCACTGCCAGCATTCAAAAGTGACCAAAACATCAACCAGGAAGCATAGGAACTGAGAAGTGGTCTGTGGTCACCACCTGCAGAACCACTCCTTTATTGGGGGTGTCTTGGTAATTGCCTATAATTTCCACCTGTTGTCTATTCCATTTGCACAACAGCATGTGAAATGTATTGTCAACCAGTGTTGCTTCCTAAGTGGACAGTTTGATTTCACAGAAGTGTGATTGACTTGGAGTTACATTGTGTTGTTTAAGTGTTCCCTTTATTTTTTTGAGCAGTATATATATATATATATATATATATATATATATATTTTTTTTTTTTTTTTTTAAATCGGCACCCAAAAATACAGATTTCCAATTGTTATGAAAACTTGAAATCGGCCCTAATTCATTCGCCCATTCTGATTAAATCGGTCGACCTCTAGTTTGAAAGCATTTATTCCCAAGATCCCACTTTGTCAATATAGTGGATAGTGAGGCTATTAAGGCTCTGACGTGCGACTAGTCCACATATCGGTAGTAGCACCAAAATACGTCAAATCTTGAGCTGTTCTTCAACTTTGTCCCTACATTCGGCAAGGAGTTTAGGCAGTGCGGTGTGAGAGAAATGTGTGGCCAGGGAGCACGTACCTGGGGTCAATTGATAAGCCTCTTGAATACTTCCTTATCGACTGTGCTAATTGGTAGCATGTCCTTAGCAATGCATAATAGCATGTGTGATGTATTTGTGTCTTTTCGATGTTTGCTGGTAAGGCATAAACCCTGTCAGTCAGTGTTGACTGCGTCGGGCGAACATCCCTAGATTGGTTCGTGCTTTATCAATACCGTGGCGCAAACTCTAACTTTCTGCATGTTCCAAAGAGTGATTTTGCTTCAGATGGTGAAAAAGGTTTGTTGTATTACCAGACTTGGTAGCCACCCGTCTATGGCACAATTTTCACCGAACATTGCTCTGCTCTTTGTCAGACTTCAAAAAGCCAAACCACTTCCAAATAACTAACAATAATTATCAATAATTTCTTTGTTGGAAGCAGCTCCTTCTCCATGGCTATCACAGACACTGTTTCGCCTACATCACTAATTGTGTGTGGTTAATAGTGGGTACTTCATCACTCGAGGTGCTAAGTGGTTTTTAGTGGGCGTATACCTATCCACATGCATATTGTCACTTCTCCGCACGTTCCTATAGATCCACAGATGATGCAATTGCCATCACTGCCCTATCCCATCTGGAAAAAAGGAATACCCATGTTCATTGACTATAGCTCAGCATTCAACACCATAGTACCCTCAAAGCTCATCATTAAGCCCGGGGCCCTGGGTCTGAACCCCATCCCGTGAAACTGGGCCCTGGACTTCCTGACAGGCCACCCAGAGTTGGTGAAGGTAGGAAACACCACTTCGCTGATCCTCAACACAAGGGCGTGTTCAGCCCCCTCCTGTACTCCCTGCTCACCCATGACTGCCTGGCTACACACAGCTCCAACTCAACCATCAAGTTTGCAGAGAACAACAGTAGTAGGCCCCATTACCAACAATGACGTGACAGCCTACAGGGAGGTGGTGAGGGCCCTGGGAGTGTGGTGCCAGGAAAATAACCTCTCGCTCAACAAAACAAAGGAGCTGATCGTGGACTTCAGGAAACAGCAGAGGGAGCACCCCCCTATCGACATTGACAGGACCGCAGTGGAGGTGGAAAACTTCAAGTTCCTCGGCGTACACGTCACTGACCAACTGAAATAGTCCACCCACAGACAGTGTGGTGAACGAGGCTGAAGAAATGTGGCTTAGCACCTAAAACTAAGCATGCACAATATATAAAAAATAAATAGGTAAGCATATCAGAAGAATAGGACGATATTAGCTAAAAATGCCAACATCGGCGCAATGTCTAGTTTAACGGCGATGTGAAAAACTGATGTTAAAGCTGCATACCTATATAACGTAGGTAGATGACGCCACAAAAAATACCCTAGCCCACAATGTCTGCTGTGTGGATCTATTTTGAAGATTCAAAGGAAGATAAAAGGCCATATGCTACATTTGTTCTGCTATTATTTCCAGAGGGGAGAAAGTGAAATCTTTCAATACCACAAACCTAATTACACATTTGAAAGTGCATCACCCCCAGAAGTTCAACGACTACATAGAACAAAAGCAGGAAAAAACTAAGCGCACACTTCCAACAACTAAACAAGTTCAAGTCGAGCAGTCATTTGAAAGAGTAAGAAAAGATCAGCAAGACAACCCAAAGGCAAAATCCATTAACGCCAAGATAATGGATTTTTGCCCTTGACAAGCAACCGTTTTGTTGTGGATGATGTTGGCTATTGCCGACTGGACGACCACCTTGAGCCCCTGTACACTCTACCAAGTAGGTACTATGTTTCAGATGTTGCCCTACCGGAGTTACACAGTACTGTTGAAACGCACATCAATGAGCTACTTGCTATGGTCATCACTGCTATTAGCTTCACATCTGACATTTGAATCAGCGATGTCAGCCCCATGAGCATGCCGAGTCTAACAGCACAGTGGGTTGACGAGGATTTCGTACGGAGGAAAGCCATATTGCATGCTCAAGTATGTGCTGGTTCTCATACGGCTGCTGCCATTTCAATGGCATTAGAGAACACGAACACACTCCTAGCGCCATTCGAACTACTGATGTATGATGAAATGGTTGAGAATGAAACGACTGAAAAAAAATGAACAATACAGCAAGTAAGTGAAAAAAATATATCCACATAATTTTCTTTCCTCATGATGCCATCTATTTTGTGAAGTGCACCATACCCTCCTGCAGCAAAGCACCCCCACAACATGATGCTGCCAACCCCGTGCTTCACGGTTGGGATGGTATTTTTCAGCTTGCAAAGGCCCCCCCCATTTTCCTTCAAACATAACAATGGTCATTATGGCCAAACAGTTCTATTTTTGTATCATCAGACCAGAGGACATTTCTCCAAAAAGTACGATCTTTGCCCCATGTGCAGTTGTAAATCTTAGTCTGGCTTTTTTATGTTGGTTTTGGAGCAGTGGCTTCTTCCTTGCGGAGTGGCCTTTCAGGTTCTATCAATATAGGACTCGTTTTACTGTGGATATAGATACTTTTGTACCTGTTTCCTCCAGCATCTTCACAAGGTCCCTTGCTGTTGTTCTGGGATTGATTTGCACTTTTCACACCAAAGTATGTTCATCTCTAGGAGACAGAATGAGTCTACTTCCTGAGCGGTATGACAGCTGCGTGGTCCCATGGTGTTTATACTTGATTACTATTGTTTGTATAGATAAACGTGGTACCTTCAGGCGTTTGGAAATTGCTCTCAAGGATGAACCAGACTTGTGGAGGTCTGCAAAAAAAAAAATCTGACGTCTTGGCTGATTTCTTTTGATTTTTCCATGATGTCAAGCAAAGAGGCACTGAATTTGAAGGTAGTCCGTGAAATACATCCAGAGATACACCTCCAATTGACTCAATGATGTCAATTAGTCCATCAGAAGCTTCTAAAGCCATGACATAATTTTCTGGAATTTTACAAGCTGTTTAAAGGCACAGTCAACTTAGTGTATGTAAACTTCTGACCCACTGGAATTGTAAAAGTGAATTATAAGTGAAATAATCTGTCTGTAAACAATTGTTGAAAGAATTGTGTGTCATGCACAAACTAGATGTACTAACCGACTTGCCAAAACTATAGTTTGTTAAAACTTCTTGGTGACAGGGGGGCAGTATTTTCACATTTTGGGCCTGAGCTTGTCGCCTGCATTCCCGCCTTGGGACGACTCCCATTGTTAGGGTGGAAACATAAGCATCTCGTCATTATATACAGTACCAGTCAAAAGTTTGGACATACCTACTCATTCAATGTTTTTTCTTTATTTTTTTACATTGTAGAGTAATAGTGAAAACATCAAACTAATAAATAGCACATATGGAATCATGTAGTATCCCCCAAAAAAAAGTTTTAAACAAATCAAAATATATTTTAGATACTTCAAAGTAGACACCCTTTGCCTTGATGACAGCTTTGCACACTTTTGGCTTTCTCTCAACCAGCTTCATGAGGAATGCTTTTCCAACAGTCTTGAAAGAGCTCCCACATATGCTGAGCACCTGTTGGCTGTTTTTCCTTCACTCTGGTCCAACTCATCCCAAACCATCTCAATTGGGTTGACGTCGGGTGATTGTGGAGGCCAGGTCATCTGATGCAACACACAGGCACTCTCCTGGAGGCGTGTTTTGGGTCAAATGATCGTCCTACTAGGCGCAAACCAGATTAGATGGCACATCGCTGTAGAATGCTGTGGTAGCCATGCTGGTTAAGTATGCCTTGAATTCAAAATAAATCACTGAGTGTCACCAGCAAAGCAACCCACACCATCACACCTCCTACATACTTCACGGGGGGAACCACACATATGGAGATCATCCGTTCACCTACTCTGCGTCTCACAAAGACACTGAGGTTGGAACCAACATCTCACATTTGGACTCATCATACCAAAGGACAGATTTCCACCAGTCTAATGTCCATTGCTCGTGTATCTTGGCCCAAGCACATCTCTTCTTCTTATTGGTGTCCTTTAGTAGTGGTTGCTTTGCAGCAATTCGACCATGAAGGCCTGATTCACAATTGACTGAAATTTGCATCCCTTCTAGTTAATCTTACCCCTACCTACATGTACATCAGGGTTTCCGTTATGAAAATGTAGCGCCGGACATTTGACTGGCAGAATTTTAATTTACCGGACATTTGAGTAAATTCACCAGACCCATATGCCTATGCAATGGGTGCGGAACCTGATTAGGAAGTCCGCCCACGTTGCTCAGAATGACAGAAATCACATTTAGCTTATGGTAATTCATCTTAACAGGTGACAAGTTTAAGATGCAATGACGTGTCCTTACCACACACTTTGAAGATGTTAGAATAACTGTCCACGTTTACTTTTCCTCAGCCAAAAAAACAAGTAATGAACAGTAAAATCCCTCACTATGCATAGGCGGTGTGTGAGTTCCTAGTTTGGAGAAGCTCATTTTCACCATCAATAAATAGCACCTTATGATAGAGCATTCCATGCATCATCATATTTACAGACTTATGTAAGAGCCTACTATTTCATCATGTGATGAGTAGATTGGGGTAGCCTAGTGGTTAGAGTGTTGGACTAGGAATCGGAAGGTTGCAAGTTCAAACCCCTGAGCTGACAAGGTACGAATCTGTCCTTCTGCCCCTGAACAGGCAGTTAACCCACTGTTCCTAGGCCGTCATTGAAAATAAGAATTTGTTCATAACTGACTTGCCTAGTTAAATAAAGGTAAAATAAATTAAAAAGATTGGTTAGGCTAATAATATAACTCAGTCATATTATTATTATTATTTGCAAAAAATAATTCAATACTGAGCGTGTAGAGGCCTAGGCTATATCAGATATATTTTATTTTTTTACACAGGAAAAATGTGGCCTTTAACACATTTCATGCAATTCTACTATACTTTATTTGACTGCATACATTAGCAGAATATTTATTTTTAGAAAATTACAGGGTAGCCTACTCTGCTGACAGATCAATAAAAGAATGTTGTCCATATAGTAGGTCCTACAAGGGGAGACAAATAGAATATGACGTCAATCTAAACTGGAGGAAGAAATTGTCCATAAACAAACTTAAGTGGCACTGACCAAACAATGATAGAGTGAAAATGAGCGGTGATCAGGCACATGGCCAATGCTCTCCGCTGGTGATTATAAGCGAGGCCTACTGTTGTTTCCTCAATTAAGTTTTAAATTAAATGTTTAACTAAAAAAAGACTGATTAGAGTCTTTTCACTGTCTTCTCTTTACAGCAATAGCTATTTGCATTCCCAACTGTTTTTCCGCAATTGAATTTCAAAATATTGCGATATGCCTGGCCTCTTCACTGACAGTCGCAACTCTACAAACCTCTATTTGGTATTTGCTGCACGCTCCCTTTCCTTCCGACTGTAGACAATGTGATTTAACTTTAAAGCTAACGATCCGCTGTGGCCAAATCATGCTTTAGTAGCCTATTATTAATTAATTTCTATACTATCAGGAGTAGGCCAACTAATTGAATTTACTTCAGGAAAGCTTAGCTTCTCCTAGCCTTATGGACACGCTGTCTATGTCAACCTTCTACCCCCCATAGTAGAACATTTGACCTATTCTATTAGTCAGCTTGTCAAGAAATATCCCAAGCAGACACTGGGACAGTTGTGGGACGATAGATCCCAAATTCATAGACACAGTAGGCCTAGGCTACACACATATATACAAACATACATACATATATATATATTTTTTTTAAGCACTGAGTTTGATGCAACAGATGACAACATTTAGCTTAAAATGTGAATGTGCATTTGGCTACTGGACAATGAAAGAAAGTTGAAAAACAATAGCACATAAGAGATATATATAGACTACTGGTTTCAAAAGCATATGGAAGTTTTTATAAAATAATTGCCTCCGCTTGTAAAAGTATTGCTTCCGTCCCTGTCCTCCCCCCAACCTGGGCTTGAACCAGGGACCCTCTGCACACATCGACAACAGTCACCCTCGAATCATTGTTACCTATTGTACCACAAAAGTTGCAACCCTTGCAGGGCAAGGGAAACAACTACTTCAAGGTCTCAGAGCGAGTGATGTCACCAATTGAAATTCCACTAATGCATAGTTGGATTAAACTACTTTGACGAAGGTAAAACGTCCAGGTTTCAAACAATTAAGTAGCTATACGTTTCAAAAGGCATACTGCCTCTCATTGCAAAGTGGTGCGTGACAAGCTGATGAAGCCTGCCTTCCGTTGTCTATGCATTTGAATGGTGAATGGAAAACGCGCTTCAATAACAGGTTGAAATAAATAAATAAAATAGCCCTTCTTAATCTTGGTCATTTGAACTATTTTTAACGTACACTGTCTGACATATTTTCTGCTCAAAGACTATCTGTCTGCTATGCACGTGTGATAAATAAGATGCATAACAAATATACACATGCACCAATTGAATTCCAGTAAATTGTGCAAATTTACAGACCGATAAGGCCAAATATATTTAATTCAATTAGTATTTTGTCAATGAATATGCTTAAAATAATTATTTCGCAATGGGATTTCACCTCCATTTTAAATGTCCCGTGCCATTTTCAATTAAAAATTTTAAACTGGCGTTTTATACACCAAAAGCAGGGTGTTTGCTTCTAACAGAAACCCTGAGGTACACATTACCACAATTGCATCGTACCCCTTAACCGTTTGGGTAACTATTTTCTTAATTTTTTTAAAACTCTGCATTGTGGAGAAAGTAAGCATTTCACGAAAAGACTACACTGTCGTATTAGGTGGATGTGACGAATAGAATGTGATTTGAAGAGCGTCAACATTGTGAAAACAAAAAGGAACTTGGGAGCGTCTGCTTTTCAGCTGCTTATGACGCAGCGATAAAAACATTTGCCGACCGTGCCCACCCACTAAAACTACTGGCTGTGATTGGCTCTTTAGCACAGATTTCCAAAACAAGTGGTCGAACACATTGTCGAGTTCAGAAGCACTTAACAAGTTTACTTACTAACGTTACCTAGCAATTATGTTTAACCAAATAATAAATGTCAGTGATGCAATGCTGAAGTATGCAACATGAACACGTATATACGGCCTTGTCTCTCGCGGCCTTCAAGCTGGTGGTAGCTAGCCAGCCAGCTACTGTATCGGCTTTCCGCTAGCTGACTAGAACTGCGACGTTCATTAATAAATGCAAAATAGTTAGCTAGGTCGTTCATTATAGTGTCGAAGTAACGTAGATAACCAACTGTCCCTGATGGTTAAAACATTGTTTTACAAGTTAACGGCACAAACAATACCATTAGTTACCAGCTATGCACAGCCATAGCATGTGGTTTGCTGTCAAGCGACCATGCTTTGCAATGCAGTAACGTGGCGTACTAGCCAACGAACGCATCATTCGTTTGCATAAGTAACATGCAGTGGTTTGCTAACAAGCACTTTAGCCAGCTACAAATGAGCAAACGACCTAACTAGCTACGTTAGCTATACAAACAAGGGTATTAGCAAATCGTCAAATACATCAATGTCTAACTAACATTAGTCAACAACATTAGCTTTACTTCGCTAGTTAGCGATCACTTAGCTAATCATACATTGTTTCTTCTTAATTCCGGAACTTGTCAAAACGAACATGTCAATAGTGCCAATTTCAACAACCATGGCTAAAACATGTTAAGTGCTGGCAGGCGCCGTAACGGTGTTTCACCTGACAACAAAGTAACTGCGACAGATGAGGCTAAATCTGCTAGATTGTGGCTAACTAACCAACACTTGGTAAACTCGTGCCAGTCCAGATAGTAGGTAACGTTAACTAACAAATGCAGTCGTCGGGTCAGCTAGTTTGCCACTTCAGCAAATTAGTTTAACGCCAAACATAGTTGGTATACCGGTAGGCATTAAATAATTAAAATGTTTAGACAGTACGTTGGCTTCTTATTAATACGCCGAAACGTTTGTTAAAATAAGATAGCCAACTCCCCAGCTAGTGTATGTATGATTTATGACGAGCAAAAACACCGGCGCCCGGAGAACACTGCCCCCGCCCAGGCCTAATATTTGAAGGGTAAGAACATTGGTCACAGATTATTTTCACAGATATAATTTGAATACAAGGAACATAATCTCCCACACTTATATTAAGGGGTTCTCAAACGTAATTTTCAATTAGTTAATTATACAAAACTCACCCCAACAGCTTTCAGCACTGTCACCAGCGCCGCTAGAAGCAGCACGGCACATTACGTAGTGAAGTGGAGTCCTACCGCGAGATTTCATATAACAGCAGTACAGGAGAAAACGTTGGAAATCATGTTTTTTGGGGTTTGTTCAAGAGCCAAACACCAGAGCCCAAGTTGAATGGATCAAATCAAACATATTTTTGTCACATGCGCCGAATACAGCAGACTTTACCGTGAAATGCCTACTTACGAACCCTTTCCCAACAATGCAGAGTTAAAAAGTAAGAAACTGATCTAATAAAAATAAACAATAGTAACACAATAAATAACAATAACGAGGTTATATACTAGGACTACCGGTACTGAGTCAATGTACATGGGGTACGATGTAGTTGAGGTAATATGTACACATGTAGGTAAGGGTAAAAGTGACTCGGCAGTCAGGATAGATAATAAACAGAGTAGCAGCAGCGTGTGTGTGTGGCGTCAATATGCATATGTGTGTGTTGGAGTGTCAGTGTAAGTATCTGTGAGTGTATTGGTAGACTAGAGTCCAGTGAGTGTGCATAGTCAGTGCAAAAAAATGGGGCCAATATGTGACATCAGGGTCAACATTTCAAAATGGTTTGATATACATTTAAATGTGATTTTCTTGCAGCTCATTAAAGGAATAAGAGTCGAGATAGGCACAATGAGACCATAACTCCTAGCAACATCAAAACATTTACATGCAATTCAAAATGTCACATGAAACATGGATCATGCATGTTTCTTTGTCATGCCCAGTAGCCAGGTCTGTTTGTGCTTTAGTCAACTTATCTATCATGTATAGCCATGCTAAACATTCCACAAGAATGTAAAAGACAAGCAACAGCATTTCTATATTTTGTAATAGTTAATATTGTCATTTAGTACAAGAATATAATACAATGGGTTCTGTCAACAAAATCATTGATAATTATTAATAACAATAACCAATAATGAAATCTTTATAATCAGTAAGCTTTTCAAGCAGTGTGTGTGTGTGTGAACTCGACATCACATTCATCACACTCTGAGAACGCGCCCGAGTAGTCTGTCTGGCCCAGCAGCCTTGCCAGTATTAACCTGTTTAAATGTCTTACTCACATCGGCCACAGAGAGCGAGACGGTCTGGGACAGCGGGGGCTGTCATGCCTAGCTCAGTGTTGTTTGCCTTGAGGCAAGTGTAACAGTATAATTTTAAACCGTCCCCTCGCCCATACCCGGGCGCGAACCAGGGACCTTCTGCACACATCAACAACAGTCACCCTCGAAGCATCGTTACCCATCGCTCCACAAAAGCCACGGCCCTTGCAGAGCAAGGGGAACTAGTACTTCAAGGTTTCAGAGCAAGTGACGTAACCGATTGAAACGCTATTTAGCGCACACCGCTAACTAAGCTAGCCGTTTCACATCCGTTACACAAGCATAGAAGGCATACAGCTCATCTGGGAAGGTTGAATCACTGGGAAACTCACGGCTGGGTTTCCCTTTTTAATTCATAATAGTCTGCAAATCCTGCCACAAATGATGAGCATTGTAGCCGGTGTAGCAGAATCTTAATCCTATATTGACCTTTTCCATGTTTTAATGTCTTGTTGGAGGTCATAGCAGGCTTTCTTGTAAGTGTCCATGTCCCGTTCCTTGAAAGCGGTAGCTCTAGCCTTTAGCCCGGTGCTCAATGTTCCGTACTGTGTGCATCACTCATACTTAGAGTTTTTGCTTCTAAACAGGAAGCAGGAGGATGGAGTCATGGTCTGATTTGCCGAAGGGAGGGCGATGGAGGGCCTTTTATGCATTTTGTGGGTAGAACAAAAGTATGTGTAGTATATGTATGTGTTGGGTACAGAGAGGAAGTAGTCATTCAAAAATCATGTTAAAAAATATTATTGTACACAGTGTTAAGCGGAGCAGCACAGGGGAACCCAAGAGCAGACTCAGACCAGGAAACAGGGATGAATGAACCAAGATATTTATTGTAACACAGGGAGAGATGAAATGCAGATCCAGGGAAGCTTGGATGAGTTGTAGGAAACCAGATGAGGAGGCTGAGGTTGGAGTGAGCTGGGTTGAGACAGGGTAAACAGGTCTGGAGGGGAATCCAAGGGAGTGATGAAGAGTTGAATCCAGAACAGGGTAGCAGGGTGGTGATATGTGGAACAGGAGACAGGAACCAGCGTCAGAGCAGCAAAACTGCAGTGAGAGGAGAAACAGCGTCAGGCAAGGAAATAGGCACAGCAGGATCTTAAATGCTAGAAGCATGACTGACTGAATGGAGCTTACGATCTGGCAGAGTGCAAGTGGCAGGACTGAGTATTTGTAGAGGTATTGATTATGGAACAGGTTGCAGCTGGTGGGGAACTGCTCTGACTCCAGTACACCTGTCTACACACACACACACACACACACACACACACACACACACACACACACACACACACACACACACACACACACACACACACACACACACACACACACACACACACACACACACACACACACACACACACACACACAGAGAAGAAGAGGGAGAGAACTAGGGGAATGGCTGCAGGTTAAGGAGACACCGGATGTCCACTAGGGGGTGTAGCAGGAGCAGATGTGACACAGTGAGTCAATGCAATTTATGTGACTTGTTAAGCAATTTTTTACTCCTGAACTTATGTAGGCTTGACATAAAGGGGTTGAATACTTATTGACTCAAGATATCAGCTTTTCCTTTTTAATTACATTTGTAAATATTTAGAAAAACATAATTGTACTTTTATTGTGTGTAGGCCAGTGACATTTACATTTTTTAAAATCAATTTTAAATTAATCTCAACCACCTCCAACTCAACCAACTCAATCATGAAGTTTGCAGACGACACTACAGTGGTAGGCTTGATTACCAACAACGACGAGATGTCCTACAGGGTGGAGGTGAGGGCCCTCGGAGTGTGGTGTCAGGAAAATAACCTCACACTCAACGTCAACAAAACAGAGGAGATGATCGTGGACTTCAGGAAACAGCAGAGGGAGCACCCCCCATCCACATCAACAGGACAGTAGTGGAGAAGGTGGAAAGTTTTAAGTTCCTCGCCGTACACATCACGGACTGAATTTGTCCACCCACACAGACAGAGTGGTGAAGAAGGCGCAACAGCGCCTCTTCAACCTCAGGCAGCTGAAGACATTTGGCTTGTCACCAAAAACACTCAAACTTTCACAGATGCACAATCGAGAGCATCCTGTCGGGCTGGTACGGCAACTGCTCCGCCCACAACCGCAAGGTTCTCCAGAGGTCTGCACAACGCATCACCGGGGGCAAACTACCTGCCCTTCAGGACATCTACACCACCCAATGTCACAGGAAGGCCATTAAGATCATCAAGGACAACAACCACCCGAGCCACTCCCTGTTCACGCCGCTATCATCCAGAAGGCGAGGTCAGTACATCAAAGCTGGGACCGAGAGACTGAAAAACAGCTTCTATATCAAGGCCATCAGTTTTTTATTTTACCTTTATTTATTTTTTAAAGGTGTCTTTTTTTTAAGCCCAAAATGTATGTGTGGTGTATATACTTTTGTTTCAAAGTAGATTTGTTTAAGACTACCAATAAACACTCTGTGTGACCCTGGTTTAGCCCACTGGAGTAAAAGGTTATTAAACTGATTTCAGACACAGTGAGCAAAGTTACATGCACACAATAATACGAATTGTGGATAATCAAGTTTAATTTATTTTTTACATGCTTTGTGTAACGGATGTGAAACGGCTAGCTTAGTTAGCGGTGCGCGCTAAATAGCGTTTCAATCGGTGACGTCACTTGCTCTGAGACCTTGAAGTAGTGGTTTCCCTTGCTCTGCAAGGGCCGCGGCTTTTGTGGAGCGATGGGTAACGATGCTTCGAGGGTGACTGAGCAAGTGACGTCACCGATGCGAGGGGACGGTCTAAAGTTATACTGTTACATTGATGCTGTTGACCCGGATCACTGGTTGCTGCGGAAAAGGAGGAGGTCAAAAGGGGGGTGAGTGTTTAAAAAAAAAAGGTTAACCCACAGCCTAGGAACAGTGGGTTAATCGCCTGTTCAGGGGCAGAACGACCTTGTCAGCTCAGGGATTTGAACTTGCAACCTTCCGGTTACTAGTCCAGCACTCTAACCACTAGGCTACCCTGCCGCCCCTGTTAAACAGCCATCACTAACATTCAGTGGTTGCTGCCCAAATCTCTTGCCACTTAATAATAAAAATTGGATGTAATAAATGTGTCACTAGTCACTTTAAACAATTCCACTTTATATAATGTTTACATTACTCATCTTATTTGTATATACTGTACTCTATACCATCTACTGCATCTTGCCTATGCCGTTCGGCCATCGCTGATCCATATATTTATATGTACATATTCTTATTCATTCCTTTACACTTGTGTGTGTATAAGATAGTTGTTGTGAAATTGTTAGATTACTTGTTAGATATTACTGCATGGTTGGAACTAGAAGCACAAGCATTTCGCTACACTCGCATTAACATCTGCTAACCATGTGTATGTGATCACATTTGTATTATTTGATTTGATGAGGTAGTCACCTGGAATGCATTTCAATTAACAGGTGTGCCTTGTTAAAAGTACATTTGTGGAAATTCTTTCCATCTTAATGTGTTTGAGCCAATCAGTTGTGTTGTGACAAGGTAGCGGTGGTGTACAGAAGATAGCCCTATTTGGTAAAAAACAAAGTCCATGTCAATCCAGAAAATTAAGAACTTAGAAAGTTTCTTCAAGTGCAGTCGAAAAAGACCAGCAAGCGCTATAATGAAACTGTCTCTCAATGAGGACCACCACAGGAAAGGAAGAGACAGAGTACCTCTGATGCAGAGGATAAGTTCATTAGTTACCAGCCTCAGAAATCGGTAATTAAACTGCACCTCCGATTGCAGCTCCAATAAATGCTTCACAGAGTTCAAGTAACAAACATCTCAAAATCAACTGTTCAGAGGAGACTGAGAGAATCAGGCCTTCATGGTCAAATTGCGCTATGATGAAACTGGCTCTCATGAGGGCTGCCACAGGAGGGAAGACCCAGAGTTACCTTTGCTACAGAGGATAAGTTCATTAGTTAACTGCACCTCAGATTGCAGCCCAAATAAATGCTGCAAAGAAACCACTACTAAAAGAACACCAATCTTTGGCCAAGAAACACAAGCAATGGACATTAGACCAGTGGAAATCTGTCCTTTGGTCTGATGAGTCCAAATGATTGATTTTTGGTTCCAACCGCCATGTCTTTGTGAGACAGAGTTGGTGAATGTATCATCTCTGCATGTGTTGTTCCCACCATGAAGGAGGAGGTGAGATGGTGCTTTGCTGGTGAAACTGTCTGTGATTTATGTAGAATTCAAGGCACACTTAACCAGCATGACTACAACAGCATTTTGCAGCGATATACCATCCCATTTCGTTTGTGCTTAGAGGGACTATCATTTGTTTTTCACACACCTCCAGGTTGTGTAAGGTCTATTTGACCAAGAAGGAGAGTGATGGACTGCTGCATCAGATGACCTGGCCTCCACAATCACCCTACCTCAACCCAATTGAGATGGTTTGGGATGAGTTGGAGCAGAGTGAAGGAAAAGCAGCCAACAAGTGCTCAGCATATGTGGGAACTCCTTCAAGACTGTTATTAAAGCATTCCAGGTCAAGCTCATTTAGAGAATTCCAAGTGTGTGCAAAGCTGTCATCAAAGCAAAGGGTGACTACTTTGAAGAACCTAAAATATGAAATACATTTTTGAAATGCACTTTTTGGGTTACTCCATGATTACATGTGCTATTTTGTAGTGTTGATGTCTCCACTATTATTCTACAATGTAGAAAATAGTACAACATAAAGTAAACCCCTTGAATGAGTAGGTGTGTCCAAACTTTTGACTGGTACTGTAGGTTTAATTTGGATAAGCGCCTAGATGGGTGGATTGTTTCCACCAATCCAATGCTTTTTTAAACTTTAGTAGTAGATGTAAGAATTAGGTACCTTTACCTGACATTATGCTTATGTAAAATGAAACCTTTATCACTGACTAACCCTTTCAAATAGGGTTAATAAAAACAGCTGCAATAGCAAAAACATCTATCAGTTCACAGCAAGCCAGCTTGTGTGTGTGTGTGTGTGTATATTCTGGTTTATCTTCAAGTAGACTATGCGTTCCAGAGAGGTGGTCATTCGGTTTCTCAACCCTGATGACAGTGGTCCACAGACAAAGAATATTCTACGAACGCATGGGCAGAAACCAGTTCCAGTCCCACAAGGCACAGCTTTGGATAAACAACAATCCTTGACTGCCAGAACTGGAGAGGTGACTGTAAATATGACACCCTTTACCTCTTCCAGGTATTTCTGCAGCTCCCACAGGGCACTTAATGCCCTGCCAGGTTGACCCTCCAGCTGGACAGTGACCTCAGACAAAATCTTTGATGTGAGGAAGTTATATTTCTAATGCACTGTGGTTGGGATGCTTGCTGGATTCATCATGCTGGCATGACAATTTATGATGGTTTGTATTTATTTTGCACTCAGATTATTTCCAAATGTTTTTCATTTTGATTTATAATACATGCCATTTAGCAGTCATGCGTGCATACATTTTAAGCATGGGTGGTACCAGGTATCAAACCCAATACCCTGGAATTTCAGCACACTTATAGGGAAGGTCACTCAATAAGCACAGCACTTACACAAATTACTGATGATTTGCTGAGAGGTGGATGATTAAATGATAGTGGGGGCTGTTTTGTACTTCACCAGAAGTACAGTATTGTTTGTGCCTGTTTTTGGTCATCTTGTGAACCTGTTTAGCTGATTCTCTGTAAATGCAGTGTTGTATTTCAGGAAGCCATCTAGTGGAAGAAACAGATCTAAAGTCATTTTGGTGTATTCTTGTTAATGTGTGTTATTTATCGGTGTCAAACAAGCAAACCTAATCTTCCAAGCTTTAATAAACATTGCTTGTTCTTTATACTGTATCTGCCTAGGTACTGTTTCCATTTAATGGGTCCAGAACCAGCCTAAAACACTTAATGTTAAAATTGTAATAAAAAAATATATAATATTTTTGCTAAGGTGTTGTCTGGACCATTACATTGCTCAGAACTGTTGAGCCAACTCAATAGGTGGCCTGTCACGAACCTGTCTTATGTTCTGGCTGAGGTGTTCCCCTCATTAAACAGTTACTGGCGTAGTCTGATAGTTGTGCCATTTTAGCTAACCCTAATCAGCAGGTGTTACTGCAATATACTAGTCATGTCAGCAAAAACACTACAGTGAATAGTATATAAATATGGGAATACTAAAGTATTTAGACCGTAGTATACTTATATCACTCATCAGACACGTTTTTGAAAAGCATGGAATATTCTAGCTTTTCACATCATGTTGGTAGGAAACTCTCCAACGGAGCTCAACCAGTGATTCGTAGTGCTGTAGTGATTCATATGTTGATGATGTAAAGAATATTGCTGGTCTGTGGTGTGTAATGAGGAGCAACCAGAAGCTGTACTTTTATGAAATAGCTTATTCCAGTTACTAATAAGCACTCACCCATTAAGAAAATTACTATAAAAACTGTTAAATCCCCTTGGATTGATGAGGAACTGAAATATAGTATGATTGAGAGGGATGAGGCAAAAGGTATGGTAAATTAGTCTGGCAGCCCAATTTATTGGCAAACGTACTGCATACTAAGAAATCATGTGACTAAACTAAATTAAAATAAACTATACTCTGAAACAAAGATAATTTCTATAAAGAATGATAGTAAAAAGCTTTGGGGAACCTTAAAATTACATTTTGGGGGAAAAAGTCAACTCGGCTCCATCATTCATTGAATCAGATGGCACTTTCATGCTAAATTGTAATTATTTCGCCTTTATTATTATTATTTATTGTGTTACTGACTGTACGTTTGTTTATGTGTAACTCTGTGTTGTTGTTTTTGTCGCACTGCTTTGCTTCATCTTGGCCAGGTCGCAGTTGTAAATGAGAACTTGTTCTCAACTGGCCTACCTGGTTAAATAAAGGTGGAATGAAAAAAATTAATCACAAAGCCCACTGATATTGCCAACTACTTTAATGACTTTTTCATTGGCAAGATAAGCACACTTAGGGGTGACATGCCACCAAAAAATGCTGATACTACACATCCAAGTATATCGGACCAAATTATGAAAGACGAGAATTGTACTTTTGAATTCTGTAAAGTCAGTGTGGAAGAGGTGAAAAAATGATTGTTGTCTATCAACAACGACAAGCCACCGGGGTCTGACAATCTGGATGGAAAATTACTGAGGATAATAGCAGACAATATTGCCACTCCTATTTGTCACATCTTCAATTTAAGCCTACTAGAAAGTGTGTGCCCTCAGGCCTGGAGGGAAGCTAGTCATTCCGCTACCTAAGAACAGTAAAGCCCCCTTTACTGGCTCAAATAGCCGACCAATAAGCCTGTTACCAATCCTTAGTAAACTTCTGGA
The DNA here is from genome assembly GCF_023373465.1 of Oncorhynchus keta. NCBI lineage: Eukaryota > Metazoa > Chordata > Actinopteri > Salmoniformes > Salmonidae > Oncorhynchus > Oncorhynchus keta. The sequence continues at coordinate 30,228,424 of NC_068447.1, forward strand.
AAAAAAATGTGTTTGACCAGATACAATGCTATTTCACAGTAAACAAATTGACAACAGAATTTCAGCACACTTATAGGGAAGGTCACTCAACAAGCACAGCACTTACACAAATTACTCATGATTTGCTGAGAAATGGATGATAAAATGATAGTGGGGGCTGTCTTGTTAGACTTCAGTGCAGCTTTTAACATTATTGATCATAGTCTGCTGCTGAAAAAACGTTTTATGGCTTCACAATCCCTGCTTTAATTTGGATAAAGAGTTACTTGTCTAACAGAACACAGAGGGTGTTCTTTAATGGAAGCCTCTCAAACATAATCCAGGTAGAATCAGGAATTCCCCCGGGTAGCTGTTTAGGCCCCTTGCTTTTTTCCATTTTTACTAATGTAACAGTATAATTTTAAACCGTCCCCTCGCCCATACCCGGGCGCGAACCAGGGACCTTCTGCACACAACGACAACAGTCACCCTCGAAGCATCGTTACCCATCGCTCCACAGAAGCCGCGGCCCTTGCAGAGCAAGGGGAACTAATACATCAAGGTCTCAGAGCAAGTGACGTAACCGATTGAAACGCTATTTAGCTAACCGTTTCACATCCGTTACACTCACCCCCTTTTGACCTTCCTCCTTTTCCGCAGCAACCAGTAATCCGGGTCAACAGCATCAATGTAACAGTATAACTTTACGTCCGTCCCCTCGCGCGAACCAGGGACCTTCTGCACACATCAACAACAGTCACCCACGAAGCATCGTTACCCATCGCTCCACAAAAGCCACGGCCCTTGCAGAGCAAGGGGAACTACTACTTCAAGGTCTCAGAGCAAGTGACGTAACTGATTGAAACGCTATTTAGCGCACACCGCTAACTAAGCTAGCCGTTTCACATCCGTTACACTCACCCCCCTTTTGACCTTCCTCCTTTTTCCGCAGCAACCAGTAATCCGGGTCAACAGCATCAATGTAACAGTATAACTTTATGTCCGTCCCCTCGCCCATCCCAGGGCGCGAACCAGGGACCTTCTGCACACATCAACAACAGTCACCCACGAAGCATCGTTACCCATCGCTCCACAAAAGCCGCGGCCCTTGCAGAGCAAGGGGAACTACTACTTCAAGGTCTCAGAGCAAGTGACGTAACTGATTGAAACGCTATTTAGCGCACACCGCTAACTAAGCTAGCCGTTTCACATCCGTTACACTCACCCCCCTCTTGACCTTCCTCCTTTTGCCGCAGCAACCAGTAATCCGGGTCACGGCACCAATGTAACAGTATAATTTTAAACCGTCCCCTCGCCCATACCCGGGCGCGAACCAGGGACCTTCTGCACACAACGACAACAGTCACCCTCGAAGCATCGTTACCCATCGCTCCACAAAAGCCGCGGCCCTTGCAGAGCAAGGAACGTAACCGATTGAAACGCTATTTAGCGCACACCGCTAACTAAGCTAGCCGTTTCACATCCGTTACACTAACATGCCACTGACTTTGAGTAAAGCCAGAGTGTCTATGTATGTGGATGACTCAACACTATACATGTCAGCTACTACTCAGAACAGGGCAGCACAGAGAGCAAATATTAATAATATGCATGTCAATCTCTCCTGGCTCAAAGTGGAGGAGAGATTTACTTCATCACTACTTGTATTTATGAGAGTTATTGACATGCTAAATGCACCGAGCTGTCTATCTAAACTACTGGCACACAGCTCAGACACGCATGCATACCCCACAAGACATCTCTTCACATTCTCCAAGTCCATTACAGACAATGGGAAGAGCACAGTACTTCATAGAGCCATGACTACATGGAACTTTATTCCACATCAAGTAACTGATGCAAGCAGTAAAATTTGATTTAAAAAAACAGATTAAAAAACAACTTATGGAACAGTGGGGACTGTGAAGCAACGCAAACATAGGCACAGACATGCACACGACAACATACACATTATACACACTGATTTAGTAGGGTAGATGTGGTAGAGTAGGAGCCTGAGGGAACACAAGTGTGTTGTGAAATCTGTGAATGTATTGTAATGTTTTTTAAATGGTATAAACTGGCTTAATTTTGCTGGACCCCAGGAAGGGTAGCTGCTGCCTTGGAATCAGCTAATGGGGATCAATAATAAATACAAACCATCTTGTTCTCAAGTGACTGGACATTTGACAATAAAACTACTGGAAGTAACTAGACATTTGCCAATGATTATTTATTAAAACCAAGACTTCTATTACTTGTTAACTTTACTGTAATATTTGTGTTCTTTGTAATATTGACAACAAAAAAAATACACCTATTCGCAGCCACATTTTTCACATGATGTATTATGAATAGGCTACATTGGAAATCTCCTCCTCCGTCTTTATTGGCATCTGCACAGTCAGGTGCCAGGTGGTGTGTTTGCAACACCATCAAAAAGCTTTACTCACAAGCACTCACAATAAAAGTACAGAAACAATACAAATATTTACAACATTGTGAAGTCAGGGTTAGTCCTAACTGGGGCTTGAGCCTGTGACCTTGTGACTGTCAACACCTTTGCTGTTATGCCAAGAGATCTGAACCTCTTGATGAGGTTGCTACACTACCCCCTTCCTTCTCAGAGTACTTCACTCCTGTAGATTCCTCACACCTGCTACATTCTCTTGGGGTCCAACCCACTTCTGACAATATTGTAGAAAAATCAGGGGGTGGTCCTGACCGAGGATTGAACCCACAACGTTGTGACAGTCAACACACCACCTTAGCTGTTACACCAAGGGGTCCCTCTTCAATAAAGTTGTAAAGATAAACTATTGACAAAAGTGAAAGCCTGTGTATCATAGGAATTCAGTCAGCTGTTCATTATTTCCACTGTTTGGGTGGTAGGGGATTTGCAGGGTAAACACTTGACAAGTATTTCTAGTGCAGATCAATGATGTAAACAAACACTAGATTGCTGATGCTTTGTATTGGCCAATGAGGGGCTATGAAGCCACCGTCCACCATATTGGTACTTCTCAGAAGGAGCAGTCAAAGATTTTCTTATAACTAACCCAAGATAGACCACAGCCTGTTGTTTTCAATGGGAGCAAATGAATCATACTGGACAGAACAAGCAAGGAGGTGGGCAGAGCCTAGCACGAGCAAGCGACATTCTATTGGCGCATTCTAGCATGTATTTGCAGGTTTCTGTTAGGGAACGCCAACTCTGAAGTGTGTGTGCAATAATTCAATTTGGCCTTGCACTCCTTCTAAACAAAATTTTTTTCAACTTTGGCAAAGGGTAAAGTCTACAAAACTTAGTCCACTCTGTTCGTAAATAGATTATATAGTTTTGGGAAAAGAAAGCTGTATTGAGATCAAATGTTTCATCAATGAGAAAATTAGCAGATGGCTGAATGCTTGTGTTGTCCATGTACACACAACACCTGAAAACCAATTCTGTTTCGGCACTTTGTCTTAAAAATGTAGGCCACACAAAGCTCACAGAACGGGACCGCTGAGTGCTGAAGCGAGTAAAACAAATAGTCTATTCTTAGTTGCAACACTCACTACCGAGTTCCAAACCGCCTCTGGAAGCAACGTCAGCATAACTATTCATTGGGAGCTTCATGAAATGGGTTTCCATGGCCAAGCAATCGCACACAAGCCTAAGATCACCATGTGGAATGCCAAGCGTCGGCAGGAGTGGTGTAAAGCTCGCCGCCATTGGACTCTGAAGCAGTGGACACTTCCCCTGGAGTGATGAATCATGGTTCACCATCAATGAGATGAGATTGGAGATGTTGATTAGAGCTGCCTTGCCCTATAAAAACATTAACAACATTTGAGTTTGTTATTCACAAGAAGCATTGCCTGATATGAAGCATGTCTCAAACAAAAGCGATCTCAAAAGACCTAAGATTAAGAATGTGACTTACTTAAAGCTGGAAAGGGTTACAAAAGTATCTCTAAAAGCCTTGATGTTCATCAGTCCACGGAAAGACAAATTGTCTATAAACAGAGAAAGTTCAGCACTATTGCTACTCTCCCTGGGAGTGGCCGTCCTGCAAAGATGAATGCAAGAGCACAGTGCAGAATGTTCAAGGAGGTTAAGAAGAATCCTAGAGGGTCAGCTAAAGATTTACAGAAATCTCTGGAACATGCCAACATCTCTTGACGAGTCTACGATATGTAAAACACTAAACAAGAATGGTGTTCATGGGAAGACACCACGGAAGAAGCCACTGCTGTCCAAAGATAACATTGCTGCAAGTTGGCAAAAGTGCACCTGGATCTTACACAGCGCTACTGGCAAAATATTCTGTGGACAGATGAAACGACAGTTGAGTTGGTTGGAAGGAACACACAACACTATGTGTGGAGAAAAAAAAGGCACAGCACGCCAACATCAAAACTTCATCCCAACTGTAAAGTATGGTGGAGGGAGCATCATGGTTTCAGGCTGCTTTGCTCCATTAGAGCCTGAACAGCTTGCTATCTTCGACGGAAAAATGAATTACCAAGCTTATCAAGCCATTTTGGAGGAGAATATAAGGTTATCTGTCCGTACATTGAAGCTCAAAAGAAGTTGGATGAAGCAACAGGACAACGACCCAAAACACAAAGTAAATCAACAAGAGAAGGAAATATGCCTTCTGGAGTGACCCAATCAAAGTCCTGACCTCAACCCGATTGAGATGCTGTGGCATGACCTCAAGAGAGCGGTTCACACCAGACAACCAAAGAATATTGCTGAATTTAAAAAGTTGTCAAGTGGAATGGTCCAAAATTCCTCCTGACTGTTGTGCAGGTCTGATCCGCAACTACAGAAAACATTTAGTTGAGGTTATTTCTGCCAAAGGAGGGTCAACCAGTTATTTAATTCAAGGGTTCACATACCTTTCCCACCCAGCACTGTGAATGTTTACACAGTGTGTTCAATAAAGACATGGAAATGTATAATTGTTTGTGTGTTAGTTTAAACAGATGGTGTTTGTCTATTGTTATGACCTAGATGAAGAGCAGATCATTTTTTTTCCAATTTATGCAGAAATCCAGGTATTTCCAAAAGGTTGACATACTGTTTCTTGCCACTGTGTGTGTGTGTGTACATACACTGCTCAAAAAAATAATGGGAACACTTAAACATCACAATGTAACTCCAAGTCAATCACATTTCTGTGAAATCAAACTGTCCACTTAGGAAGCAAGGAGGAGGCCGTAGGAGAGCAACAACCCAGCAGCAGGACCGCTACCTCCGCCTTTGTGCAAGGAGCAGCACTGCCAGAGCCCTGCAAAATGACCTCCAGCAGGCGTGCATGTGTCTGCTCAAACGGTCAGAAACAGACTCCATGAGGGTGGTATGAGGGCCCGACGTCCACAGGTGGGTGTTGTGCTTACAGCTCAATACCGTGCAGGACATTTGGCATTTGCCAGAGAACACAAAGATTGGCAAATTCGCCACTGGCGCCCTGTGCTCATCACAGATGAAAGTAGGTTCACACTGTGACAGAGTCCGGAGATGCAGTGGAGAACGTTCTGCTGCCTGCAACATCCTCCTGCATGACTGGTTTGGAGGTGGGTCTGTCATGGTGTGGGGGGGGGCATTTCTTTGGGGGGCCGCACAGCCCTCCATGTGCTTGCCAGAGGTAGCCTGACTGCCATTAGGTACCGAGATGAGATCCTCAGACCCCTTGTGAGACCATATGCTGGTTGGCCCTGGGTTCCTCCTAATGCAAGACAATGCTAGACCTCATGTGGCTGGAGTGTGTCAGCAGTTCCTGCAAGAGGAAGGCATTGATGCTATGGACTGGCCCGCCCCTTCCCCAGGCCTGAATCCAATTGAGCACATCTGGGACATCATGTCTCGCTCCATCCACCACGTTGCACCACAGACTGTCCAGGAGTTGGCGGATGCTTTAGTCCAGGTCTGGGGAGTTTAGCCCAGGCATTGTAGGGAGTTCATACAGGCACGTGGAGGCCACAACACTACTGAGCCTCATTTTGACTTGTTTTAAGGACGTTACATCAAAGTTGGATCAGCCTGTAGTGTGGTTTTCCAAGTGTGACTCCAAATCCAGACCTCCATGGGTTGATAAATTTGATTTCCATTGATAATTTGTGTGATTTTGTTGTCAGCACATTCAACTATGTAAAGAAAAAAGTATTTAATAAGAATATTTCATTAATTCAGATCTAGGATGTGTTATTTTAGTGTTCCCTTTATTTTTTTGAGCAGTATATGTCGGGTCCTTATCCAGCATACCCGGAAGCTACGGAGATAGAGGAACAGAACAAACAACGCGCTCATCCACAACATACAGTGCCTTGCGAAAGTATTCGGCCCCCTTGAACTTTGCGACCTTTTGCCACATTTCAGGCTTCAAACAAAAATATATAAAACTGTATATTTTTGTGAAGAATCAACAACAAGTGGGACACAATCATGAAGTGGAACGACATTTATTGGATATTTCAAACTTTTTTAACAAATCAAAAACTGAAAAATTGGGCGTGCAAAATTATTCAGCCCCTTTACTTTCAGTGCAGCAAACTCTCTCCAGAAGTTCAGTGAGGATCTCTGAATGATCCAATGTTGACCTAAATGACTAATGATGATAAATACAATCAACCTGTGTGTAATCAAGTCTCCGTATAAATGCACCTGCACTGTGATAGTCTCAGAGGTCCGTTAAAAGCGCAGAGAGCATCATGAAGAACAAGGAACACACCAGGCAGGTCCGAGATACTGTTGTGAAGAAGTTTAAAGCCGGATTTGGATACAGAAAGATTTCCCAAGCTTTAAACATCCCAAGGAGCACTGTGCAAGCGATAATATTGAAATGAAAGGAGTATCAGACCACTGCAAATCTACTAAGAACTGGCCGTCCTTCTAAACTTTCAGCTCATACAAGGAGAAGACTGATCAGAGATGCAGCCAAGAGGCCCATGATCACTCTGGATGAACTGCAGAGATCTACAGCTGAGGTGGGAGACTCTGTACATAGGACAACAATCAGTCGTATATTGCACAAATCTGGCCTTTATGGAAGAGTGGCAAGAAGAAAGCCATTTCTTAAAGATATCCATAAAAGGTGTCGTTTAAAGTTTGCCACAAGCCACCTGGGAGACACACCAAACATGTGAAAGAAGGTGCTCTGTTCACAAATGCTCTCCATCCAACCTCACTGAGCTTGAGCTGTTTTGCAAGGAGGAATGGGAAAAAAATTCAGTCTCTCGATGTGCAAAACTGATAGAGACATACCCCAAGCGACTTACAGCTGTAATCGCAGCAAAAGGTGGCGCTACAAAGTATTAACTTAAGGGGGCTGAATAATTTTGCACGCCCAATTTTTCAGTTTTTGATTTGTTGAAAAAGTTTGAAATATCCAATAAATGTCGTTCCACTTCATGATTGTGTCCCACTTGTTGTTGATTCTTCACAAAAAAATACAGTTTTATATCTTTATGTTTGAAGCCTGAAATGTGGCAAAAGGTCGCAAAGTTCAAGGGGGCCGAATACTTTCGCAAGGCACTGCAGATAAGTATAATAAATATAGCTTATATTAAATATGAACACTGACAAGTGTGAAACGTATGTATTAAGACAGAAGCTAATTTGTGTGTCGACCCACATTGTTAACTTCTCTTATAACGGAGCAGGGAGGAGTGATGTGTGCCCGCGGCCAGTGACGGACTTCTAAGTCAGTCGTCTTGAACTTCTTCCATTTTCTAATAATTGCACCAACAGTTGTTGCCTTTTCACCAAGCTGCTTGCCTATTGTCCTGTAGCCCATCCCAGCCTTGTGCAGGTCTACAATTAAATCCCTGATGTCCTTACACAGCTCTCTGGTCTTGGCCATTGTGGAGAGTTTAGAGTCTGTTTGAGTGTGTGGACAGGTGTCTTTTATACAGGTAACGAGTTCAAACAGGTGCAGTTAATACAGGTAATGAGTGGAGAACAGGAGGGCTTCTTAAAGATAAACTAACAGGTCTGTGAGAGCCAGAATTCTTACTGGTTGGTAGGTGATCAAATACTTATGTCATACTGATTTTCTGGATTTTTGTTTTAGATTCCGTCTCTCACAGTTGAAGTGTACCTATGATAATTACAGGCCTCTACATGCTTTAAGTGGGAAAACCTGCAAAATCAGTGTATCAAATACTTGTTCTCCCCACTGTATATATAAAATCCCAGCTAATACACCATACAATCGGTACATCAAAAAATCTCAATTTACATGGCACAGCTATCAAAATCTTGGTCATGAAATTAAGCTGGCACGGTTGAAGTCGGAAGTTTACATACACCTTAGCCAAATACATTTAAACTCAGTTTCACAATTCCTGACATTTAATCCTAGTAAAAATTCCCTTAGGTCAGTTAGGATCACCAATTTATTTTAAGAATGTGAAATAGAGAATGATTTTGGCTTTTATTTCTTTCATCACATTCCCAGTGGGTCAGAAGTTTACATACACTCAATTAGTATTTGGTAGCATTGCCTTTAAATTATTTAACTTGGGTCAAATGTTTTGGGTAGCCTTTCACAAGCTCCCACAGTAAGTTGGGTGAATTTGGGCCCATTCCTTCTGACAGAGCTGGTAGAACTGAGTAAGGTCTGCATGCCTCCTAGCTCACACATGCTTTTCCAGTTCTGCCCACAAATTTTCTATAGGATTGAGGTGAAGGCTTTGTGATGTCCACTCCAATACCTTGACGCCTGAAGGTACTTCAGAGAGTTATTTCATACCGCTCAGGACGTGTTCTGTCTCCTAGAGATGAACGCACTTTGATGTGAAAAGTGCAAATCAATCCCAGAACAGCAAAGAAACTTGTGAAGATGCTGGAGGAAACAGGTACAAAAGTATCTATATCCACAGTAAACCGAGTCCTATATCGACATAACCCTAAAGGCTGCTCAGCATGGAAGAAGCCATTTCTCCAAAGCCACCATAAAAAAGCCAGACTACGATTTGCAACTACACATGGGGATAAAGATCGTACTTTTTGGAGAAATGTCCTCTGGTCTGATGAAACAAAATCAAACTGCTTGGCCATGATGACCATCGTTATGTTTGGAGGGAAAATCAGGGGGGGGGGGGCTTTCAAGCCGAAGAACACCATCCCAACCGTGAAGCACGGGGGTGGCAGTATCATGTTGTGGAGGTGATTTTCTGCAAGAGGGACTGGTGCACTTCACGAAATAGATGGCTTCATGAGGAAGGGAAATTATGTGGAGATATTGAAGCAACATCTCAAGACATAAGTTAAAAGTTCAAGTTAAAGCTTGGTCACAAATGAGTCTTCCAAATGGACAATGATCCCAAGCACACTTCCAAAGTTGTGGCAAAATGGCTTAAGGACAACACAGTCAAGGTATTGGAGTGGCCATCACAAAGCCCTGACCTCAATCCTATAGAAAATGTGTGGGCAGAACTGAAAAGGCGTGTGCGAGCAAGTTGGCCTACAAACCTGACTCAGTTAAACCAGCTCTGTCAGGAGGAATGGACCCAAATTCGCCCAACTTACTGTGGGAAGCTTGTGGAAGGCTACCCGAAACATTTGACCCATGTTAAACAATTTAAAGGCATTGCTACCAAATACTAATTGAGTGTATGTAAACTTCTGACCCACTGGGAATGTGATGAAAGAAATAAAAGCTGAAATAAATCACTCTACTATTATTCTGACATTTCACATTCTTAAAATAATATGGTGATCCTAACTGACCTAAAACAGGGAATTTTTATTAAGATTAAAATGTCAGGAATTGTGAAAAACTGAGTTTAAATGTATTTGGCTAAGGTGTATGTAACCTTCCGACTTTAACTGTATCAAAGAGTGAAATGGAACATAACACTACACATGTAATCTGCTGTTTTAAAAAACACACACAATCTCAATTGTCTTTATTTTATGATTATTTTATCTAAATAAAGACAGACTGTCCTGTTCAGGCACATATAAATTATACTAATACATATGAAAGGGTCAACCCACAGAAGGAAATTAGTCTGGCTGAAGGTCAGTGCAAAATGCGAAGCATCACAAAAATGTGACAGTCAGTCCTTCACTGACGTTTGGCTACTGCTCCTGTGAGGAAAATAGTGAAGATAAAAGGGAGTCAATTTTCATTTTGAATTATATATCAGTACATTATGCAAGAACAATGTACGATATTGAGCAGAATGTAGGTCCAACATACTATGCATTAGTAACACATCCTCAATACAAAATGTGCATGGATTCTTATACTGACCTTAATGTTTCTCAGAATTAGATATGGTGCTCTCAAATCATTCTGGCAGTTTGTGTATGCCATGCCAAGTCCCATTCCTAAGCCAAAGGCAACTGGCCAGGTGTGTCCTGAGGAAAGCAAAATTTGTCCAAGCTATTTTCTCTTGAAAATACATTTACTCACAGAAATGTCTGAGTCGAACTACCGTGATGACCTAAACAATGCTGTGTGCAGATATTTTCTTTTCACATGGTCCTTTCCTAGACTGGGAACTAAGACCACGTGGTCAAGTGAGAGCTTATGTTCCAAATGGTCTGGCCACAATATATTTTAACTCCTGTTGAGTCCCATGTTAATTGACTGAATGCAGTTTTGGGCTATCGCACTAATTGCGATAGACCAAACACACAGAGGACCAACCAATGTAAAATCACAACCCCCTTCATTTATGACTTAACGTGTTCACAACATCAAAAGAGCCTCCCTAGATGCTAATTTAATGTGCTAGCTATGTAACTAACATGCATCTGGTCAGGGCTGAGTATGCTCCTTTCCAGCAGAGTTGCAGGAATTGTGGTTGATGCACAAACAGGCCAGCACAATGCAACCTGGCTTGGCTTGGTTTGGTTCAGGTCAGCATGTGTGATATAGTCAAGGCCACAATGGCTGCTCCACTGCAAATATTCCATATTTTGCATCATCAGTCTGCACCCCATAAAGAATGTTTATCTCTGGCCATTGTTAACAATCCTGTGAACAGTGAAAGTACTCACGTTTGAAGAATACCACAGAAAACACGATTCCTAAGCCCAGACCAGCACCTTAAAACAAGTAACATAGGGAGAAATGTTCAGGTAACAGAACGGAGACAGGAAATATGGGGCCAGAACCTGTACTGGCAGAGATGTAGCTAGCCATCTTGTCTCCACCAATGTACATAAAAAAAGGATACACGATACACGATGAAAGCATTGTATAATGCCAAAGTATCATACCTTTAACACATTTACCTAGAAAATGTAAACGAATATCCAATGGCTTGAGACATCTTATGCCTCTAGGCCCTACCCCCCTTTGGACAAACACTGACAGGTTATAACTATGTAGTAGCAGCAGCAACAATGTTTGCTGGCTACCAAAATATGTTATTCACATCTTGCACGCTAGCTATGTGACTAACTGGACTGACAGTGATTGTAAATTACTAACTGATACTGTAACAGTTAACGTTAGCTATATTAAGAGAATAGGATGGCTGGCTGGCTGGCTGCTGCTACCACCACATACTACTACTACTCGTCCTTAGCAGACCTTCTAACTAGCTCAGTAGCTAGTAGTAAGTGATAGCTAGCTAATACTGACATGTTACTTTTAGTTGCATTATCTGGCAAAGCAGACTATAGCTAACGTTCTGGAACAAATTGAGTTATTTACCAAGTTTAACGGCGCTATCTGCGAGGCATCGATCCAGCTTTTTCCCCAGTTCCTTTTCAGACATGTTTAGTTTTTTGCTTGCTAAAAATGTCAAACGCAGTCCTTGGATTTCGGAGCCGTTATCTAGATCTCGCGATAGCTCGTTTTACTTGAAGAGGAACATAATACTCCATCTAGCGACTGAACTGGGAAATTCAAAGATAATTTTATAGCCAAGACCAGAAGCCTTAGCGGCATCCCGATTAAAGGGACATTTTCACCAAATCTATCCATCAAGCAGGTGGCCAATGTCTTGCAATGTCAGCATTTCCTTTTGCTGTAAAATAAACAGTTTGAGGAATTTGATTACTATTTATTAAACATTAATACATTTGCTTATCAACACATTGAATAAATTACAGCTCAGTTTTTGCAATAATGACAAGACAGTTTTATGAGATGACAGTGTCAAATACAACTGTTGCATTATAAAACCTCAAATCATTTGAGCCTCAAATCAAATGTACTTATTAAAGAGAAGATCTGGAACTGTGGCCACTACAGAAGTCATTTTTTTAAACTCCTGCTTTGGGCTGGATGTGTCAATGCGGAATTAATTTAAGTGATCCTTCCAGGAGATCTTGTCCCAACACAAATCACTGAGGCAAAGACAGTTTCAGAATGGATATTCGACAGATATTTGCCTATAGTTTTCCTTACATCCACCAACAGCAGTTAGGGACCATCAACATAGTGACAAATCTAATTTTTCAAATTTCAATTAGTCCTAAAATGTTCAAAACTGGTTCTTTGTCTATTTACATCTCACACTATTTTAAATGATTTATTTACATTTTTGAATTTCAATAGCTCTTTGGTCATGTGACCTACTGACTTCAAACAAGGTTCAGAATGTACACTCAGTGGGCCTACACATTGCACACCCTTTAGTTTGTCCATTTTCATCTCACGTGTTTATACATTAATTTTTCAAACTTTAACATTTCAATAGCTCCTTGGTCATGTGACCTACTGACCTCAAACAAGGTTCAGAATGGCCACTGACTACCATTCTATATTGCACACCCTTTTGTTTGTCCATTTTAATCTCACGCAATTTTACATTAATTTGCCTGCTCGACCCCCCTGAAGGACAGTGTCACTCACACACCTATTCACTTGGGCCTTCTCCCTGGGGCCTTCCTGACCTCCAGACAGGCCCCCATTGACCTGGCCTCCACACCTACTCTCCCTACCCGGTCAACACCCCTCTCCCTTGGCCTTAGAGTATAGCTTACTCCCTGGAATTACTAAAACATCTATAGTCCCACTGTCAGGAACCACGTGCACCTGGCAACCCGCAACAGGCTCTGTGCACCTGGTAAACCGAAACAGGCTCTGTGCTCCTGGTGACACGCCCACTTTTTTCTGCTCACAGACTAAGTCCCCACTCCAAACTCCTTGGCCTGAGTGCTGCCCCCACCCCATGAGTCCGGCCACCCATGCTTGGACTCGGGGTACCCCCCGCCTTGATGGAGGCCTCCTTGTGCACCTGGTAACCTGAAACAAGTTCTGTGCACCTGGTGACCCGTCCGCTTTTATCCGCTCAGAGACTAAGTCCCCAACCCAACCTCCACAGACTGAGTGCTGCCCCCAGCCCCTGAGTCACGCCCGGTGGTATCAGAGGCTTTTCTTTCTTACAAACTGGATCAGTCTGACATTCTGTTTTACAAACTGCCTTTGCCTACTCCCTTTGTTATAATAAATATCGGAGCTCAACCATTTGCCTCCTGTGTCTGCATTTGGGTCTTGCCTTGTGCCCTTATACTGTGGACATTCTGAAAGTAGTTTAAGGTCAGTAGGTCACATGACCAAGGAGCAATTGAAATGTTACATTTTGTAAAATACATGTAAAATTGTGTGAGATGAAAATGGACAAACCTAAGGGTGTGCAATATAGAAGGGTAGTCATTGTACATTCTGAACCTTGTTTGAAGTTGGTCACATGACCAAGGAGCTATTGACATTTTTAAAAATATTGTTTAAATCGTGTAAAAACCTGCGAGATAAAAATGGACAAACTAAAGGGTGTGCAATGTGTAGGCCCACTGACTGTACACTCTGAGCGATTGAAATTCGAATGTAAAAAAGTTTGTACTTTGTTTACGCTCCCTAACTAGGAATACAAAATGCTGCTCACATTTCCACATGTTTATTAGCTTTGGAAAGCGAATTCATGTCCAAATCGTGAAAATAAGACCCGTGCAATGTAGTTCGCAATTTTTCCAACATCATGACACTTATTTGGTCTGTGGCTCAAGTGGTTTGAAAGCGCAAATATCCGTCAAATATCCAACTTGAAACTGTCTTTACCTCTACACAAATCTAGGGTTCGGTGCAGTTGGTCATACGTTCTATCGGTTCGGTTGGTTGCCAGAGACAAGACCCAGTCCGTCAGTCTTTTTGTTCTGTATCTATGGATGCGACGCAGTCGTTCGTTCTAAATGTTCCATTGCCATACTGGCTGGCAACATTTGTATCCCTTGCTTGCTAGCCAGCCATCCAGCCAACTACGGCTAACTCAGTCACGTCAGAAAGTGTAGTGACATTTATTTTGATTCATCCATAACAATGAGCCGCGATTTTGCCTGGCATAGAAAATGTGCTCACTCGTCAGGACACTGTTGTTCAGAGGATCTAGCCAACACAGTTAACACAATCACTTCAAACTGAAGCTGGAAAGACTGAAAACTAGCTGCATTTTGTTAAGTTTGATCTTTTTTTCAATTGACATTGCTTTGTATATATCCATAAAAATGATGCCAGCTTATTCATGATTTCGACTGGCTGAGAAACGCTCACTGTCTGTCCAACCTCTCCTACCAACACTTTCATTACTATGGGACAGCTGGAGGTCAAATTTGAATATTGAAACAATGTTGGAAATGTCGGAGAGGTTTATACAAATCTCCGCTGTTGAAAACAAAATGTTTGTCTAAAAGAAATGTGAGATAATGTCTAGATGCTTTTTATAGTGGAGATCAAGTTTATAAATTGCCTGGCTGGGCTGATGAGACAGTGGATTGCACAGTCAGATGGAACAGAGTAAATAGGCATTTTAATGTCATCGATTTAGCCGGGGGCAACTTTTGGAATAGACACAGTCTGGAATATGGTTTTAACCAATCAGCATTCAGGATTAGACCCACCGTTGTATAAACATGTATAATCTATGAGCAAAATTACTGTTCTACTTCAATTAGCCACAAAATCCCTAGTCTTCTGGAAGCTGTGTGGCGCCATTTTGAGTAGGTCCGATCTCTCCGGAATCCTTGGTACTTTCTTACCCCATTGAAGTAGACATTTAACATGGTTAAGGTAAGGGTTAAGTGTACGCTGGGAGTCAGGAAGCAAGTACAGGGAGTGAATAATTGAATAAATAGAACATACAAAATACAAACCAAGAAACACGAAAAGTGCACAGACATGAACCCGAAACAGAGTCAACGATGCCTGAGGGAAAAAACACTGGGAGTGACAGATATAGGGAAGGTAATCAGGGAGGTGGAGTCCAGGTGAGTCTCATGAGGCGCAGGTACGCGTAACGATAGTGGCAGGTGTCCGTAATCATGAGACAACGAGGACATGAAAGGGGGAGTGGGAGTAAATGTGACAGTACCCCCTCCCTGGCCCGCGGCCCCAGCTATAGGACGTCAACCAGAGGGACGGTCCTCGGGACCATGCCAGTTGCCTCAGCTGAGGCGTGGGGGCCTGACGAGCCGGCTGAGGCCCGGGGAGCCTGCCGAACCAACCGAGTCTTGAGAACCTGTTAAGCCAGCTGAGGCATCCCCGGTTGCTTCGGCAGGGGCACTTGGACCCGAAACAAGATTCTCTGGTCTGATGAAACCAAGATTGAACTCTTTGGCCTGAATGCCAAGCGTCACATCTGGAGGAAACCTAGCACCATCCCTTCTGTGAAGCATGATCGTGGCAGCATCATGCTGTGGGGATGTTTTTCAGTGGCAGGGACTGGGAAACTAATCAGCAAAGATGGACTGAGCAAAGTACAGAGATATCCTTGATTAAAATCTGCTCTAGAGCATTCAGGACCACAGACTGAGACGAAAGTTCACCTTCCAACAGGACAATGACCCTAAGCACACAGCCAAGACAACGCAGGAGTGGCTTCGGGACAAGTCTCTGAATGTTCTTGAGTGGCACAACCAGAACCCGGACTTGAACCCGATCGAACATCTCTGGAGAGACCTGAAAATAGCTGTGCAGCAACACTCCCCATCCAACCTGACAGAACTTGAGAGGATCTGCTGAGAAGAATGGAAAAACTCCCCAACTACAGGTGTGCCAAGCTTGTTGAGTCATACCCAAGAAGACTCAAGGCTGTAATCGCTGCCAAAGGTGCTTCATCAAAGTACTGTGTAAAGGGTCTGAATAGTTATGTAAATGTCATATTTCACATACATAAAAACAAAACAATTTGCTAACATTTCTAAAAAACGGTTTTTGCTTTGTCATTATGGGGTATTGATGAGGATATATACCCTATACCCACAGAATTAAATGAACACAATTGACCAATTATATATATTCCCCATACTCAACTGACGCACCAGGGTCCATATCCAGAACAGGATCACTACGGACCGTGGGTCCTGAATACCAAAAAATGTGTAAACATTTTTAGTCTGGCTTCGACCCGTGGTCATATAAACACATAAGAAATGGAAAAATGTGTAGAGTTGTGTAAAATATCTGCCCCATGAAAGATGAAAAATGTGCTTTAAAACTGCTAAATTTTCTCTCTGTCAACAAGAGGGGTGTGAACAGTTTGGGGTTGCATGGGTTGCGAGGTGGGGATTTGTTACTATGCTGTTAAATGACTATCCATCCGGACCTTTGCCACCTAGGAAATGTGTGTGACGGGTCCTTTCCAAATAGTACTTGTATTTTTTCACAGAAATAATGCAAGAATGTCAGAATGACAGGCTATTAAATAAAATTGTTCCACATATGTCCCACACTGCCTCCTTGCTGTGAATTTGCATCACCTAGCTGTGAATGTGCACCGGCATGTATTAGCAGCTCAAGGCTCAGACACGCTCCTTCCCCGGGAGCGGAGTGCTCTGGCTGGGAGGTGAGCTGGAGTGGCCGGCACGGGGATTAGCAGGAGGGAACACGACAAAAAACATGATACCTGTAGAGCACTTGTGGCCAGAGCCTTGCTGACAAATGACACCCTCACAGTGGAGTATGTTCTATTCAACACGAAGACTTGAGATTCACATATCCACAAGGAGTAGCAAATAGACTTCACACAGCTCTCTCTCACACAAACAACCAAACACCAACAGGAGCAATACCATTAACCTTGTGTGTGTGTAGTAAAGAATAACTTGGAGAATTTGTTGTTTTTCCCTCTTCTTGCCATTCCACTCAAGCTGCCTTTGCTCTCACACGTTGTAGCCCACCTCTCAATTTGCCCTTCCCCCAGCGAGTGTCATCATGACACGCAGCTTTGAAACATACAGCCACAGAATTGCTCACTCTGGCTCCAACGCTGAGGAAAGCAGGACTATTGGGCACGACGAAGAGATAGAATCAGTGCTGACACTTCTTATCACAACTGCAACAGGAGCCAATAAGAGGTTTTCACAGAAATGACTGATGGGCCCCTCTGTTAACCCTATGAAGAATGTGGTGAACGGATGATCAAAACAGGACCTCAGTGGCTTCTCTTTATTCTTCTCAAGTGTCAGGAAAGCTTTATCAGCACTAACTAGCACCAGAGGTCACATACATTTTGTGCTTCACAGCAATTGTTGGCATTCACAGACTGGAAGAGGAACAGGGAAGCTCTCACATTGACCAATGTCAACCACCGCTATGGACAACTCAACCTTACCTGGCTTAGAGGCAGCAACTGCAAGTGGGGATGCTGTTAACCCTTTAGGGAGTTCCAATGGCAGCTTGTCCGAAACCAGTGCCTGGGGCATCAGTGGCAGTGGTCCATGGCTGTTGGCGTGCATGTTATCCCTCATCATCCTGATGACGGCTTGTGGCAACACTCTGTTGATCGCTCTGGTGTTTGCCCAACGCTCCTTACGCAACACCTCCAACTGTTTCCTGGTGTCTCTCTTCCTGTCTGACTTGATGGTGGCTCTGGTGGTGATGCCGCCGGCAATGCTCAATGTGCTGTACGGGGCCTGGGTGTTGTGGCCGGGCTTCTGCCCCGTGTGGCTCTGCTTCGACGTCATGTGCTGTAGTGCCTCCATTCTCAACCTGTGTGTGATCAGCCTGGACCGCTACCTCCTCATCATCTCGCCGCTGCGCTACAAGCAGAGGATGACCCCTCCTCGGGCCCTGCTTCTGGTGGGAGGGGCCTGGGGCCTGGCCGCCCTCACCTCCTTCTTGCCCATCAAGATGAACTGGCACAGCTTGGGTCATGGGAGTGGCCATTCCCCAATGCACGGGGCTGGCAGTGCCAACGTCAGCACATACCCAGAGCTGAGCTTGTGGTACCACGCCTCCTACTTCCAGCTGTCGCAGTCCGGTGGCCTGTCCTTCCAGTGCTGTCTGCGGGTTACCTTTCCTTTTGCCCTGGTGGCGTCAGTCCTCACCTTCTTCCTGCCATCCAGTGCCATCTGCTTCACCTACTGTCAGATTCTCCTGGCGGCGCGGAGACAGGCAAGGCGGGTGGCGGCGCTAAGTCAACCTCCGTACCCGCATCATTCGCCTGGGGAGCCTTCTCACCCTCCGTCACCAGGTGGGGGCGCCGCCGGACATGCTCACCTCGAAGGAGATGACTACAGTCATCAGGAGAACCCTGTGTCACGCCACGTGCCGGTGAGAGCGTGGGGTGGTAGAGGAAATGAAGGGGGATACAATGAGGCTACGTCCCAATGCTGTATAATCCGTCCCTGTATGATCAGTGTGTGCCTGGATAGGTTTCCACCATGGTGCCTTCTCTGCCTCTCATGCCCTCTCAGATTAGTTGTCATGAAGGAAAACAAATGTGGGGATTTAGCTAAAATAATTAGGACACAGCCATTGACTTGGGAGATGGATTCAAGAATTTGAGATTACGAAGGTGTTGTGGGCTGATTATGTGTGTGTACACCCCCCTACGTATTTATTTGGACTGTGAAGCTAAAACTTTCAATTTGGGTCTATACTCCAGCATAAAAAATATATATATGAGACAACAGTACAGAATGTCACCATTTATGAGTGTTTTCATGCATATCTGTTTTACAGTTTAGAAATGAATACACTTTATGTATCTAATCCCCCACATTTGAAATTCACTTAAAGAGTATTCAATTTAGTCAAAAATTTAGTGTTTGATCCCATATTACTAGCACACAATGATTACATCAAGCTTCTGACTTTACAAATGTATTGAATGCATTTGCAGTTTGTTTTGGTTGTGTTTCAGATTATGTTCTGCCCAACAGAAATTCATGGTCAATAACAAATCCTCTGAAAGATACAAAGAGGCAGGAGGGGCAATGGCGCCTGTTGATGGAAAACTGGTTGATAGAATAAATGGCACAGACATTTCATTGTATTTTTCTAGTCAATGACCTGTGCTACACTCCTGAGATTGAGGGCCTTGGAAAGTGATTCATAACAATGTTATTCCACACGGACTTTTCAATGTTTTCAACTACACTTCACATCTCTTTCAATGTGAGCATTACATCTTGTTAAATGCAAGAATTAGGCCTACATACCTTTCCTTTTTTCTGAGACTCCTCGACAAATCAGGCCAAGGATGCATCTAAAGTGACATCTTCTTGTCTCTTCTCCTGAAAGGAATTTGGTGGAAGCTATCATTTATTTTCTTTTGCTACTCCAGCTATAAATGTTAGCTTTTGTGTAAGTGCACATTGTTACATAGGTGCTTAAAGCTATTTATACCGGTTTGCTGTTTGTACACAAATAACTTTCTATGCATTAGATTTGTGCTCACCCTGGAAATATTGTTTTAATTCCACTTCATTGTTTTAACTCAAGTTCATTTGCAAATCCTTGAAATTGTGCATGCCGCGAACAGGTAAACAGTTTTAGGGCGGCAGGTAGTCTAGAGGTTAAGAGCGTTGTTCTTATCCCAGAGCCAACTAGGTGAAAAATGTGTCGATGTGCCCTTGAGAAAAGTCCTTAACCCTAATTGCTCCTGTAAGTCACTCTGGATAAGAGTGTCTGTAAAATGTTTTAAGAATCATGTAACAATGTGGTAGCTACCTTGTAAAGTTAAATAAATACCTAGGTTTTTTGGATACATTGAGATGCAGTCCTTGCCCGTGTCCGAATACCTATACTAGCATACTACATACTAAAACGGCATACTATGTACTCATTGTCGCATAGCCTACTATTTAGCACCTACCGTTTAGTAAAAAGGAGGCGATACAGTATAGCACAGCCGCAACGTAGTAGCAGCTCCTGACTGGATATGTGGATTTTTCCAAATTCAGACATGCATCACATTGACCAGCATGATAATATCTCATTTCAAATTTGATTAATTTCTCTTAACTCGGAATAGAATAGAAATTGAGTTATGGGCTCACTCAGGCTGGTTATTTGCAGACTATCACATTCAACCTACACTTTAGCCCATATAATCCATTTATCCTATTTAAAAAACTCTGAAGATAGAAACATATAATTTGGTTCAATTTCAACAAATGCATTAGTGAAACCAAAGTCCTGTAACATATACATTAGATCAAATAGCCTAGTAGGCACACCAAAACTTTTCAAATGTTCACATCAAAAGGCTATTGCATAGAAACACCTGGAACTGCTGGACAGCAACATAAACTAAAGCACTGATCAGTGGGACCGAGATCAAAACGACTGCTAAGGCTTGATCCATAAATGACTGATGTGATTTCAACAACGCAGACACATCCCGAGATCCACGGTGCCGACAAATTCAGAAATTAAAAGATGGTTTAGTATTTACACTGAAAAAATATATAAACGCAACATGCAACAACTTCAAAGATTTTATTGAGTTACAGTTCATATAAGGAAATCAGTAAATTTAAATACATGAATTAGTCCCTTAACTATGGATTTCACATGACTGAGAATACATATATGCATCAGTTGGTCACAGACACTTTTTTTTACATTAGGGGCATGGATCAGAAAACCAGTGACCATGCAGCACGACACATCTCCTTTGCATAAAGTTGGTCAGGCTGTTGATTATGGACCGTGGATGTTGTCCCACTCATCTTCAATGGTTGTGCGAAGTTGCTGGATATTGGCGGGAACTGAACTGAAACACACTGTCGTACATGTCGATACAGAGCATCCCAAATATGGTCAGTGGGTGACATGTTTGGTGAGTATACAGGCTATGGAAGAACTGGGACATTTTCAGCTTCCAGGATTTGTGTACAGATCCTTGCGACATGAGGCTGTGAAATATCATACTGAAACATGAGGTGATGGCAGCAGATGAATGGCACAACAATGGGCCTCAGGATCTCGTCACAGTATCTCTATGCATTCAAATTTTCATCGATAAAATGTAATTGTGTTTGTTGTCCGTAGCTTAAGCCTGCCCATACCATAACCCCACCGCCACCATGGGGCACTCTGTTCACACGTTGACATCAGCAAGCCACTTGCCCCAACAATGCCATACACGTTGTCTGCCATCTGCCCGTTAAAGTTGAAACCAGGATTCATTCGTGAAGAGCACACTTCTCCAGCCTGCCAGTGGCCATCGAAGGTGAGTATTTGCCCAAGTCAGTTATGACATCGAACTGCAGTCAGGTCAAGACCCTGGTGAGGACGACAAGCAGGCAAATGAGCTTCCCTGAGACGGTTTCTGACAATTTGTGCAGAAATTCTTTGGTTGTGCAAACCCACAAGTTTCATCAACTGTTCTCAGACAATCCCGCAGGTGAAGAAGCCGGATGTGGTCCTGGGCTGACATGGTTACACAGTGGACATTCCTGCAGTCATCATGCCAAGTGTACTCTCCCTCAAAACTTGAGACATCGGTGGCATTGTGTTGCGTGACAAATCCCCAGCACAAGGTGCACCTGTGTAATGATCATGTTCTTTAATCAGCTTTTTGATATGCCACACCTGTCAGGTGGATGGATTATCTTGACAAAGGAGAAATGCTCATGAACAGGAATGTAAACAAACATTTTAGAGAAAAGCTTTTTGTGCATTCCTGGGATCATTTACAGTGGGGAGAACACATTTTTGATACACTGTGGGTTTTGCAGGTTTTCCTACTTACAAAGCATGTAGAGGTCTGTAATTTTTATCATAGGTACACTTCAACTGAGACAGAATCTAAAACAAAAATCCAGAAAATCACATTGTTTGATTTTTAAGTAATTAATTAGCATTTTATTGCACGACATAAGTATTTGATACATCAGAAAAGCATAACTTAATATTTGGTACATAAACCTTTGTTTGCAATTACAGAGATCATACGTTTCCTGTAGTTCTTGACCAGGTTTGCACACACTGCAGCAGGGATTTTGGCCCACTCCTTCCATACAGACCTCCGCCAGATCCTTCAGGTTTCCGGGCTGTCGCTGGGCAATATGGACTTTCAGCTCCCTCCAAAGATTTTCTATTGGGCTCAGGTCTGGAGACTGGCTAGGGCACTCCAGGACCTTGAGATGTTTCTTACGGAGCCACTCCTTAGTTGCCCTGGCTGTGTGTTTCGGGCCTTTGTCATGCTGGAAGACCCAGCCACGCCCCATCTTCAATGCTCTTACTGAGGGATGGAGGTTGTTGGCCAAGATCTCGCGATACATTGCCCCATCCATCCTCCCCTCAATACGGTGCAGTCGTCCTGGTCCCTTTACAGAAAAGCATCCCTAAAGAATGATGTTTCCACCTCTATGCTTCACGGTTGGGATGGTGTTCTTGGGGTTGTACTCATCCTTCTTCTTCCTCCAAACACGGCGAGTGGAGTTTAGACCAAAAAGTTCTATTTTTTCTCATCAGACCACATGACCTTCTCCCATTCCTCCTCTGGATCATCCAGATGGTCATTGGCAAACTTCAGACTGGCCTGGACATGCGCTGGCTTGAGCAGGGGGACCTGCTAATGGTTTTCTTTGAGACTGTGGTCCCAGCTCTCTTCAGGTCATTGACCAGGTCCTGCCGTGTAGTTCTGGGCTGATCCCTCACCTTCCTCATGATCATTGATGCCCCACGAGGTGAGATCTTGCATGGAGTCCCAGACTGAGGATGATTGACAGTCATCTTGAACTTCTTCCATTTTCTAATAATTGCACCAACAGTATTAAGTTATTTACATTTACATTTAAGTCATTTAGCAGACTCTCTTATCCAGAGCGACTTACAAATTGGTGCATTCACCTTATGACATCCAGTGGAACAGCCACTTTACAATAGTGCATCTAAATCTTTTAAGGGGGGGGGGGTGAGAAGGATTACTTTATCCTATCCTAGGTATTCCTTAAAGAGGTGGGGTTTCAGGTGTCTCCGGAAGGTGGTGATTGACTCCGCTGTCCTGGCGTCGTGGGGGAGTTTGTTCCACCATTGGGGGGCCAGAGCAGCGAACAGTTTTGACTGGGCTGAGCGGGAACTGTACTTCCTCAGTGGTAGGGAGGCGAGCAGGCCAGAGGTGGATGAACGCAGTGCCCTTGTTTGGGTGTAGGGCCTGATCAGAGCCTGGAGGTACTGAGGTGCCGTTCCCCTCACAGCTCCGTAGGCAAGCACCATGGTCTTGTAGCGGATGCGAGCTTCAACTGGAAGCCAGTGGAGAGAGCGGAGGAGCGGGGTGACGTGAGAGAACTTGGAACTTGGGAAGGTTGAACACCAGACGGGCTGCGGCGTTCTGGATGAGTTGTAGGGGTTTAATGGCACAGGCAGGGAGCCCAGCCAACAGCGAGTTGCAGTAATCCAGACGGGAGATGACAAGTGCCTGGATTAGGACCTGCGCCGCTTCCTGTGTGAGGCAGGGTCGTACTCTGCGGATGTTGTAGAGCATGAACCTACAGGAACGGGCCACCGCCTTGATGTTAGTTGAGAACGACAGGGTGTTGTCCAGGATCACGCCAAGGTTCTTAGCGCTCTGGGAGGAGGACACAATGGAGTTGTCAACCGTGATGGCGAGATCATGGAACGGGCAGTCCTTCCCCGGGAGGAAGAGCAGCTCCGTCTTGCCGAGGTTCAGCTTGAGGTGGTGATCCGTCATCCACACTGATATGTCTAAGTTATGCTTTTCTGATGTATCAAATACTTATGTCATGCAATAAAATGCAAATTAATTTCTTAAAAATCATACAATGTGATTTTCTGGATTTTTGTTTTAGACTCCGTCTCTCACAGTTGAAGTGTACCTATGATAAAAATTACAGACCTCTACATGCTTTGTAAGTAGGAAAACCTGCAAAATCGGCAGTGTATCAAATACTTGTTCTCCTCACTGTGTTTCAGCTCATGAAACATGGGACCAACACTTTACATGTTGTGTTTATATTTTTGTTCAGTGTAGTTTAAAAGAGAACAAACACTTTTCAATGAGAAAACAGAAATCCGCTATTCAGCATCTTCCCAATTAAGCAGCCTAGCTTTTTTGTCTGGCTACTTGAAGACAACCAGGGCCTATCACTTGCAGCCAACCTCTTCCAATGCATTATGGAAAACTGTGCATCAAATTATACTAGATGAAGAACTGAAATGAATAGGCCATCACATCATGGCATTTTAAACCATAATAGATTTTTTAAAATTCTCATTCTATAAAACCTATTTTTGCATACTGAGAATACATTATTGCGTTGTTTCCCGCTATTAGTTGATTTCGGTAGCGCATCTCCATATCTAATTAACCAGCTGTTGTCAAACCGAAATTAGTATGACATCCGGGGATTTAAAGTATACTTGATTTTTGAAATGTTGCACACTATTAAACCGTTTTTGTTTTTGCATACTCAAATGGCCTCTTTAGGATGCAAGTTTAGGTATTCGGACACGGCCCTTGTCTCTGACCGCCCTGTCTGTCCCTCTGTCCTCAGTTGTCGGTGAACAGCGAGCGGCGGCTGGCCCACCGGCAGGGACGGAGGGCAGTGAAGGCCAGTCTGACCCTGGGAGTCCTGCTGGGCCTCTTCTTCAGCGCCTGGCTGCCCTTCTTCATCACCAACATGGCCCAGGTCAGTGGCTCAAACTGTATCGGCCTCTTTATTAAAGAGTGATTTAAAGATACTATTACATTAATGTCAAGCATAGAAGAGTATACATGTTCTCCTGAAATCCTAGTGAAATCTCAATTTCCAAACGTTCACTTTACCTCCACATTAATAAAGAAATTGGCCTATAAAATGCACAATCGAATCTGGTCATTATTTCTCTTCGATATCAATGATATTGTTTCTTCTTGCAGCGCTTGCAGTAAACTTTGGGATTCAAAGCACATTTCAATCGAGGGCTTTTCAAAAAATTATGAGCTCAACACTAGGGGGGGGATCAGCTAGCTGCTCTGAGCGGAGATGAATAGAAATCTATAAATTGGTTGAAGCTCATCTTCTCAGGGTCGAAACTTGCAACCCACATGCACACAGTATATTGTATAGCACATCTGCTATCATTATGTTTGTGTACACCCTCCCTATTCATTGCCAATTATTCCCTGTATTACAGAACCTGGACCACATCCATTCTGTGTGTGACGCTCCATCTTATGGCAATTAAGTTTGCTTTGTGTGTGCTCTGAGGTTGCCTTATTCCTGTGGGAAAGGTGTCAGCTAGAATAGGGTTTCCCAAACTCAGTTATTTGAACTAACTGTGTAGTGCTAAGAAAATACTAAAACGGGCATCAAAACGGGCACCAAAACGGGGAGGGGGCGGGGTCAAGTGGATACTAAATAGATTGTTTGTATGAATGGAAATGGATGTCGGTCAAGTGGAATAATAAGCAGTAGAAAATTAAAGACAGGAATTTTGCTTGAAAATGTTCCCTTATCTACTGGAACATACTGTATATTTAATGTCCACTCATCCTTCTTGATTTTAGTGCCAAATTCTAGGAGACAGACAAACTTTTTTATTTGACTTTTGCCAAAACAAATTTTTTAATTGTAATATTATTGTAAGATGTCTCACATGTAGAGTATATCTTCATTCACAGTGAAAAACGAATGTTTTGGAATCCTATTTCTTTCAATTCAGGTCTGTGGTCTTCATCTGAGCTCCATATTTCATTCGCCTCATTGACTCGATTGGGTGTTTTTACTGTTCCGTCACCCAGGTTTATCATTGCTGGAGTGTTGCCATGTGGTTCAGCATGAAAGCAATGTGTGAAATACAATTGGGGGGGTGGGGCTCATCCCAAGAATGTGTCAATACCATGGTCTTTTTGGGGTTGTAGAATTTTAGGGAGAAAAATTATAAGATGCTTGATTAGGTGAAAGAAGCCAAACATAAAATGTACCCCCCTTCACCATTTGCTCATTATCTAAAATCAAGGGGAGCATGTTAATCTTCAGGATTAAGTGTGTGACATAAAAGGATTTAATCTAAATTGGTACTTATCGTTGTCCTGCTTTCAGGCTTTCAATGATCCAGTCATTTCATTTCCCATCTGTGTCCCTCACTTCACTCCTCCAGAATATAGCAGACAGAGGGCTCAAGTGTCTGCCTTCCTTTCACATGCAATGTGGTATGTGAACACCCCCCTCCCTTTTTCAGCATCTCACTCACTGCCTCCCTCATTCATCTTCATAATATAGGACACTCCAACAGCAGTCGTCTCCCTTTCTCTCTGATACACCATTGTGAGCCAGTCTTTCACCCTTCTATGGGTTATGTCCCTATATGTATAAGCAGTATATATAGGTTTATATGTATGTGCATA
This sequence comes from Oncorhynchus keta, assembly GCF_023373465.1. Lineage (NCBI taxonomy): Eukaryota > Metazoa > Chordata > Actinopteri > Salmoniformes > Salmonidae > Oncorhynchus > Oncorhynchus keta. The sequence goes on from NC_068447.1 coordinate 30,254,938, forward strand.
TGTGTGTGTGTGTGTGTGTGTGTGTGTGTGTGTGTGTGTGTGTGTGTGTGTGTGTGTGTGTGTGTGTGTGTGTGTGTGTGTGTGTGTGTGTGTGTGTGTGTGTGTGTGTGTGTGTGTGTGTGTGTGTGTGTGTGTGTGTGTGTGTGTGTGTGTGTGTATGTATATATATGTTCTACTTAGGTTCTGTACACTAATGAAAAGAGCCTTTACAATATTATTTTCTGTTTTACCTCTTACTGGCTACATATTTCCTACAAGAATACTTTTCATTAAAAAAATTGTTTCACAACATCTTCATGCTACGTACATACTGAACACAACCCCGGTGCCTGCCTTTTGCTCTCTCTCTCTCTCTCTCTCTCTCTCTCTCTCTCTCTCTCTCTCTCTCTCTCTCTCTCTCTCTCTCTCTCTCTCTCTCTCTCGCTCTCGTCAGGCGGTATGTGAGTGTGTTCCCTCGGCGCTCTTTGACGCCATCACCTGGCTGGGCTACTGTAACAGCACCATGAACCCCATCATCTACCCGCTGTTCATGCGTGACTTCAAACGGGCCCTGGGGAGGCTGCTGCCCTGCTGCTCCACCCACTCGCCCCACAGACCCTCACTGGCGCTCTCCCTCTCCCTCCGCAACTCCGGTGAGCCCAACCTGCCCACGGAGCCCCCCTCCCTGTCCTCCGACCCCCCACAGCCCCCCGCCACCGCCACAGACTCCGTCAACCTGTTTGACAACGACCACGCTGGGATTGAGCTGCCCCTGCTGTTGCCCAATCAGGTGGACACGCTGGACTGAAGGGGAGGATGGAGAGTAGAGTGTGAAGAGATGTTACATACTGTAACTTATTACCACCAAGGGGAATTTGGCTGAGGGGAAAGGTTGGAGGAAGGTGTAATGTTAAACTCATCAAAGCAGCACTTGTGGGTGGTAGCAAGATGGAAACATAATCTAGACTGTGCAATTTAGTGAGCATACAGGGCAGGAGTGGATGAGAGAGAGCTAAGTGAATCACTGGGTGACTGCATTAGATGACATCACTGTGATAACAATTATAAAAAATGCCAGGGACTCATTCATGCTGCATTGTCTTCATATCCACAAAAGTGGGAGGATGGCTATAAATAGAATTGTAATTAAATGTTTTTAATTAACATCCTGCCTACATTAAAAGTACATTACTTTAACACACTATACAGTGCATACATTATTCATCACTTATTAGTCAAATACATCTAAAAGCCCTAAGGGGTTCACATGTTCATGATTAGTTCAATTATGTTTTTCACTGGAAGTTGCCATTTGTGTCCACTAATGTCTTCACTGAGTGTTCTGGCACCTGAGTGTGCTGAGAAGCTAAAGGAGGTCTGTCCACAGACAACTGTGATGTTGTTGGTAATTCAAGTTGAGAAGAGGCAGAAGAACTGCAGTTGGTCCTATCGCCTCCTATGTTCGCCTGTTTGGTCCCATCTGTTGATGCGTTCCCTCAAACTCGAGATGGGAAGCTGCACCGTTGTCTTTATGGGCGGCATTCCCCTCAGGACTATGTTGCAGGTTACCCTGAACACTATATTTTCGGAGGAGGAAAAGTGGGCTTTCTGGACATATTTTCAACCCTTCGTAGATGGAAATGAAATATGTATAACTGGACATTATTTGACACTTTATAGATTTCACGTTGTGTAACTGAAGTTTTGTTGTGAATAAAAACACCATGTTGCTAAATTCTGCTTTATATACAGCAGCCATCGTTGACGGTGACGACATCGTGATGTGACAGGCAATGGTTTAGTTTATTTGAACTTGACTGGCACCGCGCACGAGAGTCGGGCACGAGTGACATTCCGAGATATTTCCCTATTCCTATTTGCTATAGCCTATTTCAATAAATGTTATATACAGAACGCAAGAGAGAACGGTAGGCTAGACAGAGCGGAGACCTCCACCAAAGCAGTGCAAAATGTCCAGTCAGAAAATATTATTTCTCTCCGTCGAATGAATGGGACGTATAGCCTAAACCTATTCATTTAAAAAAAATATATACTCTAACAGTAGTTCCCAAACTTTTTATAGTCCCATACCCCTTCAAACATTCAACCTCCAGCTGTGTACTCCCACTAGCACCGGGGTCAGCACACTCTCAAATTATGTTTTTTTGCCATCATTGTAAGCCTGCCACACACACACTATACGATACATTTATTAAACATAAGAATGCATGTGAGTTGTCGTCACAACCGGGCTTGTGGGAAGTGACAAAGAGCTTTTATAGGACCAGTGCACAAATAATAATAATCAATAATTTTGCACTTTATTTAACCATCTTACATTTTTTTAAACGTATTTGTTCATCAAAGAAAATTGAGTAAGAGTAAGTATATTAATTAGTACAAATTTGAGTAAGTAAGTACATTAGAGTGTCTAGCTTGAGAAACAGACGCCTCACAAGTCCTCAACTGGCAGCGAAGAGGCAACTGGGATGCTGGCCTTCTAGGCAGAGTTCCTCTGTCCAGTGTCTGTGTTCTTTTGCCCATCTTAATCTCTTATTTTTATTGGCCAGTCTGAGATATGGCTTTTTCTTTGCAACTCTGCCTAGAAGGTCAGCATCCCAGATTTGCCTCTTCACTGTTGACGTTGAGACTGGTGTTTTGCTGGTACTATTTAATGAAGCTGCCAGTTGAGGACTTGTGAGGCGTCTGTTAGACACTCTAGTGTACTTGTCCTCTTGCTCAGTTGTGCACCGGGGCCTCCCACTCCTCTTTCTATTCTGGTTTGGGCCAGTTTGCACGGATTGGTGAAAGGAGTTTGTACGAGATCTTCAGTTTCTTGGCAATTTCTCGCATGGAATAGCCTTCATGTCTCAGAACAAGAATAGACTGACAAGTTTCAGAAGAAAGTCTTTGTTCCTGGCCATTTTGAGCCTGTAATTGAACCCACAAATGCCGATGTTCCAGATACTCAACTAGTCTGAAGAAGGCCAGGTTTATTGCTTATTTAATCAGAACAACAGTTTTCAGCTGTGCTAACATAATTGCAAATGGGTTTTCTAATGATCAATTAGCCATTTAAAATGATAAACTTGGATTAGCTAACACAATATGCCATTGGAACACAGGAGTGATGGCTGCTGATAATGGGCCTCTGTACGCCTATGTAGATATTCCATAAAACATTTGCCGTTTCCAGCTACAATAATCATTTACAACATAAATAATGTCTACACTGTATTTCTGATCAATTTGATGTTATTTTAATGGACAAGAAATGTACTTTTCTTTTAAAAGCAAGGACATTTCTAAGTGACCCCAAACTTTTGAACGGTAGTGTGTATACAGTGCCTTGCAAAAGTATTCATCCCCCTTGGCGTTTTGCTATTTTGTTGCAGTACAACCTGTAATTGAAATTTATGTGAATTTGAATTTAATTTTATTATTTTTATTTCATGTAATGGACATTAAAAAAGATTTAAACAACGTAAAAGTGGTACACCCCTATACTATGAAGCCCCTAATTATGATCTGGAGCAACAAATTACCTTCAGAAGTCACATAATTATGTTGAATAACATCCAACTGTGTGCAATCTAAGTGTCACATTATCTGTCACATGATCTCAGGACATATACACCTGTTATGAAAGGCCCCAGAGTCTGCAACACGAAGCAAGTGCACCATGGAGACCAAGGAGCTCTCCGCACAGGTCAGGGTTTTACTGTGGATATAGATACTTTTGTACATATATCCTCCAGCATCTTCACAAGGTTCTTTGCTCTTGTTCTGGGATTGATTTGCACTTTTTGCACACCAAAGTACGTTCATCTCTAGGAGACAGAACAGGTCTCCTTCATGAGCGGTATGATGGCTGCGTGGTCCCATGGTGTTTATACTTGCGTACTATTGTTTGTACAGATGAACGTTTGGAAATTGCTCCCAAGGATGAACCAGACTTGTGGTCTACAATAGTTTTTTTTCTGAGGTCTTGGCTGATTTCTTTTGATTTCCCCATGATGTTAAGCAAAAATGCACTGAGTTTGAAGGTAGGTCTTGAAATACATCCATAGGTACACCTCCAATTGACTGAAATGATGTCAATTAGCCTATCAGAAGCTTCTAAAGCCATGACATAATTTTCTGGAATTATCCAAGCTGTTTAAAGGCTCAGTCAACTTAGTGTATGTGAACTTCTGACCCACTGGAATTGTGATAGTGAAAAAAAATCTGTCTGTAAACAATTGTTGGAAAAATTACTTGTGTCTTGCACAAAGTAGACTAACCGACTTGCCAAAACCTATAGTTTGTTAACAAGAAATTTGTGGAGTGGTTGAACTAGTTTTAATGACGCCAACATAAGTGTATGTAAACTTCTGACTTCAAGTGTGTGTGTATGTGTGTATATATATATATATATACATTTGAAATGTAAATCACATGTTTATTTGGCATACCCCCGCCGGCATTGCCCCAGTTTGGAAATACCTGGTATATAACATCCTTAACTATCTTGTCTAGCCATTTCTTTTAAACCTAGGCTGTGTTCCTTTCTCTCTCCATACCATAGGCTATGAATATGACTTTGGGCTTTCATTGCTTTATGCATGCATAGCTTTCTCCCGATCAAACAATTAATACTTGTAACAGAGTTCCAACTCAAAGTTGTTTGAATTGCCTAAAAACATGAGGTAGCCAGGGGAACAATAATGAGAGAGAACAAACCATATCAATATGGCAAATGGAAATCAAAACTGCATGGTGTTCAGAGATAGATGGGAGGGGTTGAGTGTAGCTGAAGGACAAAATGAACAGAAAAATGTAATGACAAGTTTAAACTTATTAAGAAATCAATTCTTTCCATGCAAGGTTGAAAACCAAATGGCCAACCCTCCTACCAGACCTATCATAAAAGCTTTAAGACAAGTTAACGTTATGAACCATAGCCTATTTACCAAATATTCTAACAGCCTAAGAAGGTGTTGTCCTAAAGTTGAGAGATTGAACAAACAATATTAAGAGAAGAGGATGAGGCAATTATTATCAGGTCCTGAGGATAGTAAACTTTGCTTCTATCCAGCCCATGATTTATCCTAACTGACTTTGCTCTGTTATGTGCGCGATACACTAGGGCTGACCCCATTTCGTCGACTGGTTGGTGGGTTGTTGGTCGACAGATTTCTTTTTTTGTCTAGCAGCTGCAAATATATATTTTTCATGGCATACAAGACACCTGTCTGACTCACGCCTGTCTCAGTTGACTAATCCATTGCTAAGGCCACGTGGATGTCAGTCCATCACTCTAAGCAGTGGTGATTTTAGCATGTAAATCTTGGTGGGGCAGATTTTAATTTTAATGCATGCCAGCAAGCCACTACACAACACTAAACAATACATTAATTACACTATAACAGTGACCACAAACTGTCAGGGCCTACATGAAACTGTCCCAATAGCAGAGCTTTCTTTTCAGCACCATGGATTCAAATCACATTTTATAGGTTAATTACACATGGTTAGCAGATGTTAACCTCTTGAAACGAGGGGGTACTATTTTTAATTTTGGAAAAATAACATTCCCAAAGTAAACCGCCTATTTCTCAGGACCAGATGCTAGAATATGCATATAATTGACAGCTTAGGATAGAAAACACTCTAAAGTTTCCAAAACTGTAAAAATATTGTCTGTGAGTATAACAGAACTGATATTGCAGGCGAAATCCTGAGAAAAAATCAATCAGCAAGTGACTCTTATTTTGAAACCCATGTCTTTCGATGCATCCCTATTGCCCATTGAAAGGGATATCAACCAGATTCCTTTTTCTGTGGCTTCCCTAAGGTGTCTACAGCCTTTAGACATAGTTTCAGGTCTTTATTTTGAAGAATGACTACATTGCGTCAGTGGCCAGCTGGGGGCCACTGACGTGATTATTACGTAAAAGACAGAGGTAGTCATTTTTCCTCTCGCTCCTACTGAAAATCCAATTGTCCCGGTTGATATATTATCGAATAGATATTTGAAAAACACCTTGAGGATTGATTATAAAAAACGTTTGCCATGTTTCTGTCGATATTATGGACATAATTTGTATTTTTTTCCGACCGTTGTCGTGACCGCTATTTCCTGTGGATTTCTGAATATAACGGAATTATTTTGGGTATAAAAATAATCTTTATGGAACAAAAGGAACATTTGCTGTCTAACTGGGAGTCTCGTCAGTGAAAACATCCGAAGATCATCAAAGGTAAAAGGTTAATTTGATTGCTTTTCTGATTTTCGTGACCAAGCTTCCTGCTGCTAGCTGGACATAATGCTATGCTAGGCTATCGATAAACTTACACAAACGTTTGTCTTGCTTTGGCTGTAAAGCATCATTTCAAAATTTGAGATGACAGGGTGATTAACAAAAGGCTAAGCTGTGTTTCACTATATTTCACTTGTGATTTAATGAATATGAATATTTTCTAGTAATATTTTTTGACCGTTGCGCTATGCTAATTAGTGTAGTTGATGACAATTCTCCCGGATCCGGGATGGGTAGTTCCAAGAGATGCGAGTGTAGCAAAATGCTTCTAGTTCCGACAGTGCAGTAATATATCTAACAATTCCACAACTACCTAATACACACATCTAAAGGGATGGAATAAGAATATGTACATATAAATATATGGATGACCAATCGAAGGCGTGAACACCACCCACCACTTCCGAATATATTACTTGCCAATGTCCCGTCTCTTGACAACAAGGTGGATGAAATTAGGATGGAATACTTACCACTGCTACACCTGGCTATCAGCGGAGTCTTATCTGGGAGCGAAACAATTAATTCAGTGTAATTTACTGCCTTTCTAAAAAACATAGCTGATGTGGCTAACTTTTGTACATAATGTTTCTGCCACCATCTCTTATGACCGAAAAGAGCTTCTGGATATCAGAACAGCGATTACTCACCTCAGACAGGACAAATATGTTTTCTTTAACGAGTCGGACGCATAGGATTTACTTCAGAAGCCGGACAAAAACCAAATCCCCGTCATTCCCATGAAGAAGAGATGGAGATATAAGGGTCGTAGGTCGAGGTGCCTTGTAAGAATCCAACGGTGATTAGGTAACCCGCCTCTACCATCAGTCCTATTAGCCAACGTGCAATCATTGGACAATAAAGTGGATGAGCTCCGATCAAGACTATCCTACCAACGGGACATTAAAACGGTAATCTTTTTTTCACCGAGTCGTGGCTGAACGACAACATGGATAACATACAATTGGCTGGGTTTTCTGTGCATCGGCAAGATAGAACAGCTGCCTCCGGTAAGACAAGGAGTGGCGGTCTGTCTATTTGTAAATAAAAGCTGGTGCACGAAATCTAATATTAATAAAGTTTTGAGGTTTAGCTTGCCTGAGAGAATATCTCATGATAAGCTGTAGACCACACTATTTACCAAGAGTTTTCATCTATATTTTTTGTAGCTGTCTATTTACCACTACAAACCGATGCTGGCATTAAGACCACACTCAACGAGCCGTATAAGACCATAAACAAACAAGAAAATGCTAATCCAGAGGTGGCGCTCCTTGTGGCCGGGGACTATAATACAGGGAAACTTAAATCAGTTTTACCTCATTTCTACCAGCATGTTATGTGCAACCAGAGGGGAAAACAATCTAGACTACCTTTACTCCACACACAGAGACTCGAACAAAGCTCTTTCCCTTGCCCTCCATTTGGCAAATCTGATCATAACTCTATCCTCCTGATTCCTGCTTACAAGCACAAACTAAAACAGAAAGTACTAGTGACTTGCTCAATACGGAAGTGGTCAGATGACGCAGATGCTAAGCTACAGTACTGTTTTGCTAACACAGACTGGAATGTTCTGGGATTCTTCCGATGGTATTGAGGAGTACACCAGATCAGTCACTGGCTTCAACAACAAGTGCATTGATGACGTTGTCCCCACAGTGATTGTAATTACATACCAGAAGCCATGGATTACAAGCAACATCTGCATTGATCTAAAGGGTAGAGCTGCAGGAGCGGGACTTTAACCCGGACAATTATAAGAAATCCTGCTCTGACCTCCAACAGTGGTAGGCCTGATCACTGATAATGACGAGACCGCCTATAGGGAGGAGGTCAGGGACTTGGCCGGGTGGTGCCAGAATAACAACCTATCCCTAAATGTAACCAAGACTCTGATTGTGGGCTACAGGAAAAGGAGGACCGAGCACACCCCCATTCTCATCGACGGGGCTGTAGTGGAGCAGGTTGAGAGCTTCAAGTTCCTTGGTGTCCACATCACCAACAAACTAGAACGGTCCAAACAGCCCAAGACAGTCATGAAGAGGGCACGACAAAACCTAATCCCCCTCGGGAAACGAAAAAGATTTGGCTAGGGTCCACAGATCCTCAAAAGGTTCTACAACTGCAACATCGAGAGGATCCTGACTCGTTGCATCACTGCCCGGTACGGCAATTTCTCGGCCTCCAACCGCAAAGCACTACAGAGGGTAGTGCGCACGGCCCAGTACATCACTGGGGCTAAGCTGCCTGCCATCCAGGACCTCTACACCCGGCGGTGTCAGAGGAAGGCCCTAAAAATTGTCAAAGACCCCAGCCACCCCAGTCATAGACTGTTCTCTCTACCACCGCAGGGCAAGCGGTACTGGAGTGCCAAGTCTAGGACAAAAAGGCTTCTCAACAGTTTTTACCCCCAAGCCATAAGACTCCTGAACAGGTAATCAAATGGCTACCTGGACTATTTGTATTGTGTGCCACCCCCCTCCCAACCCCTTTTTTACGCTGCTGCTACTCTCTGTTTATCATAAATGCATCACTTTAAATATACATTCATGTACATACTACCTCAATTGGCCCACCACCCACCAACCCCTCTTTTATGCTACTGCTACTCTCTGTTCATCGTATATACAGTGCCTTGCGAAAGTATTCGGCCCCTTCGAACTTTGCAACCTTTTGCCACATTTCAGGCTTCAAACCTAAAGATATAAAACTGTATTTTTTTGTGAAGAATCAACAACAAGTGGGACACAATCATGAAGTGGAACAACATTTATTGGATATTTCAAACTTTTTTAACAAATCAAAAACTGAAAAATTGGGCGTGCAAAATTATTCAGCCCCCTTAAGTTAATACTTAGTAGCGCCACCTTTTGTCTGCGATTACAGCTGTAAGTCGCTTGGGGTATGTCTCTATCAGTTTTGCACATCGAGAGACTGAATTTTTTTCCCATTCCTCCTTGCAAAACAGCTCGAGCTCAGTGAGGTTGGATGGAGAGCATTTGTGAACAGCAGTTTTCAGTTCTTTCCACAGATTCTCGATTGGATTCAGGTCTGGACTTTGACTTGGCCATTCTAACACCTGGATATGTTTATTTTTTAACCATTCCATTGTAGATTTTGCTTTATGTTTTGGATCATTGTCTTGTTGGAAGACAAATCTCTGTCCCAGTCTCAGGTCTTTTGCAGACGCCATCAGGTTTTCTTCCAGAATGGTCCTGTATTTGGCTCCATCCATCTTCCCATCAATTTTAACCATCTTCCCTGTCCCCGCTGAAGAAAAGCAGGCCCAAACCATGATGCTGCCACCACCATGTTTGACAGTGGGGATGGTGTGTTCAGGGTGTTGCTTTTACGCCAAACATAATGTTTTGCATTGTTGCCAAAAAGTTCAATTTTGGTTTCATCTGACCAGAGCACCTTCTTCCACATGTTTGGTGTGTCTCCCAGGTGGCTTGTGGCAAACTTTAAACGACACCTTTTATGGATATCTTTAAGAAATGGCTTTCTTCTTGCCACTCTTCCATAAAGGCCAGATTTGTGCAATATACGACTGATTGTTGTCCTCATTAATGGGGTTCTTCAATAATTACGCATTAGTTGTTTGATGCTTGTTTGTCTAGGTGTTTAGTTAGGTTGGGACATAATCATGGAGCATCAGCAATTCAAGAAAGGATTTTCTGAATGGCAGTCAAGCGATATAGAGCTTGTGTGAAACTGCATGCGATTTAACAATAGCCAAAGTGTGGGAATTAATGTTGCGCTCAACGATTGACAGAACATTTTGTTGTCTGTTATGGCGGTTAAGATAATTAGCCTACTTAGTGGACAAAAAATCAAGATTCCTGAGGTAAGATTAGTCAGTGTATGTTTTGATCATTTGTTTTCCAGAGATAAAACTGAGTAATAGGGAATGTTAAAACGGCTTGTTTATTTTTTTTTATTGAATAAAAAAATGGCTGTTTTCCCTTTTACATATAAAACAAAAACACAACTTGATATTTCGATGTTCAAATGTGGCTGGGGTTAAATCTGGAATGTCTGGTCAAGTGTACAGCCAACACTTCCTGTCCTTTCAAAGTAGGAGGTCCCCCTTCTAACTCCATTCTATGAATCTACTGTCTAATTTGATGAATAGCTGCCCATACCGTGCCTCAATGGTAAGGTAAGATCTCAATTTCTGCAAATGATTGAGTGTATATTGACTCAATCAACTGCTGTTACTGTAAATGGTTAGCTGATATATCCTCGCTAACCATTGTTAATTTTATTAAATTATGCTATACAGCCAAAACAACAGTATCTATTCCTAGACTAGAGATATGCCCTAGCTATAGTAAGTCAGTGGTTGCACATCTAACTAGCTGGAATGAAGCAAGGGTGTGAATAATAGACATGTAAATGTATCCTTTCACTATTTACAGCAGGTCTCCAGATACCCAGACCTGTCTGATCAGACTGATAGGGTACCGTGGGTGTGTCCAGCGTACACCTGTGTGTATTACAATGGAAGTAAACATCCAACCAATGCCTCAAGTGTTGTGCTGTAGGTCCACCACACACCTGGAAGGTTGTGGAGCTTAGAAACAACCCCTACCTCCATACAGAGAGAATTGGACAGGTGTAACTCTACCAAGCCTAAGGTGGAACTGTCACCATGTCACCACCCACAAATCCCTCTCAGAGGATGTGAGGAATGAAGGAAATGCAATTGAGATTCTCCCCTTGTTTCCTCCATTCCTCACCTCCCTATCAAAGCACATTGGGGGAGAGGAGGGAAGGTTCCTCCCCTGGGGCTCCAATGCACTTTCAAGGAGAGGCAAGAAATGACGGAAACAAGGACACAGCAAGATTGTGATGTCTAGTTTTCACATGCACCCACCCACTGTTTGAAGAGTTTACTGATTTATCATCATTTCATTATTGGTTATTGTCAATGATTTTGTTGACAGAACCATTCTATTTTATTATTGTGTGAATTGATTATATCAACTAATATACAGTGCCTTACTAAAGTATTCGGCCCCCTTGGACTTTGCGACCTTTTGCCACATTTCAGGCTTCAAACATAAATATATAAAACTGTATTTTTTTGTGAAGGATCAACAACAAGTGGGACACAATCATGAAGTGGAACGACATTTATTGGATATTTCAAACTTTTTTAACAAATCAAAAACTGAAAAATTGGGCGTGCAAAATTATTCAGCCCCTTTACTTTCAGTGCAGCAAACTCTCTCCAGAAGTTCAGTGAGGATCTCTGAATGATCCAATGTTGACCTAAATGACTAATGATGATAAATACAATCCACCTGTGTGTAATCAAGTCTCCGTATATTTCGCAAGGCACTGTATATAAAATAGCATTTCTATATATATATATATATATATATATATATATATATATATATATATATAAATGCTATTTTATCATTTTCATTATTCTGGTATGTTTAGGATGGCTATAAATGACAGAAGTTGACCAAAGCACAACCAGACCTGGCTACTAAGAATGACAAAGAAACATGCAGTGTCCTTGTGAGATTATGAATGGCATGTGGATGTTTTGTTGTTGTTAGGTGTTATGCTCTCGTTGTGCCTATTTGGACTATTATTCCTGTAAATACACATGTGAAGCTGCAAGAAAATCATATTTAAATGAATATTTATATTAAAATATTAATATTTAAATATCAAACCATTTAGAGATGTTGACCCTGAATGTCTCACATTGGCCCCTTTTATTTATAGAAAGACCTATATGTTCTACTGAAATTGTATATGGTTATATTATGTAAGAACAATGTAGCCATAAAAAGTCTGCAGTATGGTAGCATTTCATTGTAGTAAAGGATGACGCCAAAAGGTGGAATGCAAACCCTGCAAACAGCGGTTTGCTTACCATAGTTCAGCAACAAATATAACATACCACTTGAAAACAGTAAATTAGCCAAATTTGTTTTTCTTGTTGCATGCCAAAATATTGATAGGTTTTATGTTCGACAGAGAACGCTGCAGTGGCACTCTCCAAGGTGCTGAACTGAATTTTCAGTGGGCGCTTTCTCCCACGTTGGATAGCGGTTGCTGTCCGCGGTTCTGAAACAATCTTTAGTGCGCTGTTGAATTGGCGCACTCTGCTGGTTTGCAGGTTAAAAAAAAAAATCTTCATTTTTACTTGGCCTTCTCAAATATATACACAAGGCCTATTACCAGCAACTTCAGGAGCCTAACGGAAGAACCGATGAAGGCCAGCAGCACTGGGAGGAGGAGCGTCGGGAACAGATTTTTCTTCTGGTTATCTTGATCTCTGGCTCCCTCTTGGGTCATTTGTGTCTTAATTATTTCATCAAACAGTGAGTTTAAAGTATCAGACAAGCTCAGGGCATATACTGTAGTTGATTTTATTAAAGCACATAGGGTGTGTCTATTTGGAAAAATAAACGTTTTCAAATTTCAACCAATCAATTGGCCGAAAGTACAGACTCGGCCAAGATTCTTTTTTTTAGTCGGGGACAGCCCTAAGCCACAGGCACAAACCTGTTCCATGCTAAAGCACCACCAGAAAGAAATATTCAAAATGATTTGCCAGCATTTAGCCTCTGCCCAAGCTTTCAACATTATCTTTCGTCATGATTCGTCAACTTTAAATAAATTGTATGACTCCATGTCTATTATTTTTATATATATATATATATATATATATATATATATATATATATATATATATATATATATATATATATATATATATATATATATATATATATTAGTAATACTTGTTTTAGAGACAGTATTGTCAAAAAGAGAGAAAGTACTAGGAAGCCTGACACCAACTAAAATGTACAATCGAACACGCAGCTAGTAGCCATCTCATCCCTCAAAACGATTTAGTCTGCTGATAAACTCGAGCAATCAATGCATCCCGGCAGCACAATAATAACCGTCTTCAGATTTCAATAGATTGTCCTCTAACTACATTCCCAAGGCCGTGAAGTGATTTAAAGCCTGTTGCATTGTGAAGCTACAGAGGTTTGGAGGATGAATGCATCACGATGTGAGTTGGTACTGCACAGTGATGTGTGAGTTCTTCATCTGCTTACACCTGGTAGTCATTGACCTCGAGGTAATTATTTTGTTAAGCAGCATCACTTAGTGCTGGTGTTGGATAGAAAACAAATCGAATAAGCCCATGGCAACATTTTGGTCAAGCTTGAACCTAGTGTGATGTTGGTGCATCTACTTAAAAATGTAGCTAGCTATCACTTTTAATTTGTACAATAATCTAACTCGCCACAGAAGATAGCCACGTTGAATATGCAACAATCATTCAAGCTGATTGGCTGAAGCCCTGTGCGAGACATCTGTGCTGACGAACCCCTATACACGTATCTCAGGAGCCATCCTCTCTGACCGGTACATGGACCAATGAATAAAAACCACTGCACTGCAACATGCTGTATACATCATTTGCATCCCTAACAAAATCATCCAAGTGACAGAGAATCTCACTTTCACTTATCCATTCAACATAGGAAGCGCTGTGAATTTCAAGTTCACATAAGCTAATTTTCACCATTAAAATGCACCTTTATAATAAAGCATTCCATGCATCATTGCATTTTCAGACTTATGTAAGATAGGCTACTATTCCTAATGTGATGAATAGATTGGATAGATATAATATAACTCAAGCACTGTTGGCAAAAAAGGCCACAATCAGCCATGCAATTAACGTAGTGGCATAGAGTAAGCCTAAGCTACATCAGATATGTTTCTTCTCCTTTCTTTGCAGAGGAAAATGTGACCTTTTATGAACCCATTTCATTCAATTCTACCACACTATATTTTACTGGAGACATTTAACAGAATATGTTTTAATACAACAAAAATGACAGGGTAGCCTACCCTGCTGACTGACAAACATATCAATAAAAATGATGTTGTCCATATAATAGGCCTGCGAGAAGGGAGACCCAAATACAATATAACATCCATCTAACCTGGAGGAAATAATTGTCCAAAAACAAACTTTCAAGTGGCACTACCCAACAATGATAGAGTGAATACGCACAGTCACAGGATATGGCTGATGCGCTCTGCTGGTGCCAATAAGATAGGCCATATAGTTTGGTCAGTTATGTTGGGAATTTTGATAACTAAAAAACAGATAAAGTAGTCTTTTCATTGTCCTCTCTTTACAACAATAACCATTTGCTTTACAAACTGTTTTCTCGCGATTAGATTTTGAAATATTGCGATATGCCTGGCTGGGCCTCTACCTTCATTGACAGTCGCAACTCAACAATCATAATTTTGGTAGGCTGTGCAACCTTTAAACCTTTTTACTGCTAAAATAATTTTACATTTACATTTACATTTAAGTCATTCAGACTGAGGATGATTGACAGTCATCTTGAACTTCTTCCATTTTCTAATAATTGCACCAACAGTATTAAGTTATTTACATTTACATTTAAGTCATTTAGCAGACGCTCTTATCCAGAGCGACTTACAAATTGGTGCATTCACCTTATGACATCCAGTGGAACAGCCACTTTACAATAGTGCATCTAAATCTTTTAAGGGGGGGGGGGTGAGAAGGATTACTTTATCCTATCCTAGGTATTCCTTAAAGAGGTGGGGTTTCAGGTGTCTCCGGAAGGTGGTGATTGACTCCGCTGTCCTGGCGTCGTGAGGGAGTTTGTTCCACCATTGGGGGGCCAGAGCAGCGAACAGTTTTGACTGGGCTGAGCGGGAACTGTACTTCCTCAGTGGTAGGGAGGCGAGCAGGCCAGAGGTGGATGAACGCAGTGCCCTTGTTTGGGTGTAGGGCCTGATCAGAGCCTGGAGGTACTGAGGTGCCGTTCCCCTCACAGCTCCGTAGGCAAGCACCATAATGGACACACTTGAGTAAATGAGGGCTACAAAGTGTATTGAAAACAGGTGCTTCCACATAGGTGTGGTTCCTGAGTTTACTAAGTAATTAACATCCCATCATGCTTTGGGTCATGTATAAAAATGCTAGGCAGGCCATTATTTTGGAAATATTCTGTTTTACAACTGTTTGGACAAAATGCTCTGCATTGTCAATCTGACATCTTACAGCATTTACTGTGATAAGGCCTCAGTCAGGGCATTCATACTTCATAATTCATACAGAGAAGCTGTCAAGGAAGTACATTTGTTTATACAGGACCTTCTGCCCCCACCTACCATCAGCTATATGGAGCCTCCGGATTGACATGATTGGTTAACTGTAGGTGGGGGCGGGAGGTCCTATATAAACACAAACTAATTTCCTTGACAGCTCTGCTTCGCGAAGCACACGAAGTATGAATGCCCTGACATCTGCGGAGGCCGTATCACAGTAAATGTTGTACTGCCACTGCAGACACCAGATTTATCATGCAGAGCCTTTAATGATTAAACGCCTGATCAAAGAGCTGACGCGTCCACCTCCTAGCTAAACAGGGTCGTGTTCAATATCGTAACGTTGCGTCACAACTTGTACGGTCATATGCAGTGATCTGAAACATCTCGTTCATTCAACAAGATGATGGGGGGGGGGAGAATTATTTTAGAAAATTAATGGATAAAGTTGTTCATGGACAAGTTCATGCTCATTCTATTACATTGGAGACATTCTGAGGCATAGTGTTTTGCACCTTTTGGATCTTGATAACAAAGTAAACATGTAAAGGTATCAGATAAAGATCGGATTAATTTAGAACAGTGAGGATTAAGGGGTGCCCTGTCAAGCATAAAAAACGTTAATTTATTTCACCATCACTGCAAAGTTAAAAAAGGGTGAGAGCTTTAGCACATTCTAACATGCTTCAGTGAATTATTTAAGAAGATCAAGGAGGACAAGGATTTCTTGAATAATAATACAATACCATTTTGTTTGGTTCTGCCCCGCTCCCATTTGCTGAATTTAGATATCGCTCAAGATATTTTTTTAACCCTTCTTGGGAAGAAAATGAAAGGGATAAAAAATATCCTCTTTGCTTGTTATCTATCACAAATATGGAATTCTGATGTCTATTTGTCACCCAAGGTCTGTACAATTATATCTGTAAGACCTGTACTGTAACATGACATTTTGATTTATGATATTGGTACAATTGCCTTACCTTATCATGACCCCCCAAAAATGTAGGACCTAATCCTACATTGTTTATGTTACGTCATGGAAGATGTTGGGGAGGCAGCGTAACCTAGTGGTTAGAGTGTTGGACTAGAAAGGTTGCAAGATCAAATCCCTGAGCTGACAACGTACAAAATCTGTCGTTTTGCCCCTGAACAAGGCAGTTAACCCATTGTTCCTAGGCCGTCATTGAAAATAAGAATTTGTTCTTAACTGACTTGCCTAGTAAAATGTTAATGTTACATGTGTTTTAGGCCTACAGTGATTCTGGTACATTGATGCTTTCCCAATCCCTAAAATGCTGGTTTTCATTCCAGTTAATCTTTAAGATAAGCATTAGTTGTCTATTGACCTACATTTGAAAGTACTTTAGTGCTAGTAAATGTTCCTTTTTCTCTCACGCCCGTTTCCCATATACCCAATGAGCAGAGAAGGCAAAAAAACTGCTGTCAAAATAAGTCACACTGTCAAATATACAGTGAGGATTGAAAGGTCGTACAAAGAAAATAAAAGTCCAAATACAGACATTGTAATCTGACACGTCATTAGGGGTGAGTGGTAAAGGCAGGGCTCAAGGCTGTTTGGATCATTGAGGTTGTCAATGGTGAGTGAGTTGACATAGCTTTGTAGAAGAAGGTTTGTAGAAGAAGAGAAGAATCATCTAGTCGACCAGAAGAGAGAGAGAGTGTGGAGCTAAGGATACTTCTCACTGTCCTAACCTGTCACTCCCAGATGCCATCAACGTGACTTGAATGGGGAACATTCATGCTGAAGTCACTGTTTCTCAGCGAGAAAGGCAGTCAGCATGTCCATGTCAACTTTCTTGAGCCCTTCCTTCAGTTCATTTTTGGTTCCAACAAAGTTGCTTCCTTGGTCAGATTTAATCTGACGAACATCACCACGTATGACCATGAACCAGCGCAGACCATTAATGAAGGCATCTGTTGACATGTCATCCAACATTTCAACATATATATATATTTTTACATTTAACCTTTATTTAACTAAGGCAAGTCAGTTAAGAACAAATTCTTATTTACAATGATGGCCATTTTGCCACAACTTTGGAAGTGTGCATGGGGTCATTGTCCATTTGGAAGACCCATTTGCGACCAAGCTTTAACTTCCTGACTGATGTCTTGATATGTTGCTTCAATATATCCACATCATTTTCTTTACTCATGATGCCATCTATTTTGTAAGGTGCACCAGTCACTCCAAGCACCCCCACAACATGATGCCCGCCACCCCCGTGCTTCACGGTTGGGATGGTGTTCTCCGGCTTGCAAGCCTCCCCTTTATCCTCCAAACATAACAATGGTCATTATGGCCAAACAGATCTATTTTTGTTTCATCAGACCAGAGGACATTTCTCCAAAAAGTACGATCTTTGTCCCCATGTACAGTTGCAAACTGTAGTCTGGCTTTTTTATGGCGGTTTTGGAGCAGTGGCTTCTTCCTTGCTGAGCAGCCTTTCAGGTTATGTCGATATAGGACTCGTTTTACTGTGGATATAGATACTTTTGTACCCGTTTCCTCCAGCATCTTCACAAGGTCCTTTGCTGTTGTTCTGGGATTGATTTGCACATTTGCAACGTACCAAAGTATGTTCATCTCTAGGAGACAGAACTCATCTCCTTCCTGAGCGGTTTAACGGCTGCGTGGTCCCATAGTGTTTATACTTGCGCACTATTGTTTGTACGTGGTACCTTCAGGTGTTTGGAAATTGCTTCCAAGGATGAACCAGACTTGTGGAGCTCTTGGCTGATTTTCTTTTGATTTCCCCATGATGTCAAGCAAAGAGGCACTGAGTTTGAAGGTAGGCCTTGAAATACATCCACAGGTACACCACCAATTGACTCAAATTATGTCAATTAGCCTATCAGAAGCTTCTAAAGACATGAAATATTTTCTGGAATTTTCCAAGCACAGTCAACTTGTTTTTAATTTTTTTTTCTTTTTTTTCACCTTTATTTAACCAGGTAGGCTAGCTGACAACAAGTTATCATTTACAACTGCGAGCTGGCCAAGATAAAGCAAAGCAGTACGACACAAACAACAACACAGAGTCACACATGGAATAAACAAACAGACTTTTTCTATTGTGTATGTACAGTGTGTGCAAATGAGGTAAGATAAGGGAGGTATGGCAATAAATAGGCCATAGTGGCGAAATAATTACAATATAGCAATTAAACACTGGAGTGATAGATGTGCAGAAGATGAATGTGCAAAGGAGAAGAAAAAAATAACAGTATGGGGATGAGGTAGATGGATGGGTTATTTACAGATGGGCTATGTACAGGTGCAGTGATCTGTGAGCTGCTCTGACAGCTGGTGCTTAAAGTTAGTGGGGGAAATATGAGTCTCCAGCTTCAGTGATTTTTGCAATTTGTTCCAGTCATTGGCAGCAGAGAAATGGAAGGAAAGGCGGCTGAAGGAAGAATTGGCTTTGGCGGTGACCAGTGAAATATACCTTCTGGAGAGCATGCTTTGGGTGGGTGTTGCTATGGGGACCAGTGAGCTGAGATAAGGCATGGCTTTTCCTAGCAAAGACTTACAGATGATCTGGAGCCAGTGGGTTTGGCTACGAATATGAAGCGAGGGCCAGCCAATAAGAGCATACAGGTCGCAGTGGGGGGTAGTATATGGGGCTTTGGTGAGAAAACGGATGGCACTGTGATAGACTGCATCCAATTTGCTGAGTAGAGTGTTGGGGGCTATTTTGTCAATTATATCGCCAAAGTCAAGGATCGGCAGGATAGTCAGTTTTACGAGGGTATGTTTGGCAGCATGAGTGAAGGAGGCTTTATTGTGAAATAGGAAGCCGATTCTAGATTTAATTTTGATGCGAAGCGCAGTCAGACAAGATCATAGCAAGAGTAATACAACGGGATGGTTAGTAAGGATGAAAGTATAATTTGTTTAGATCATATGTATAATGCATTATGCCACACAGAAAAGAAAATCAACATCACATTCACACTCTGTTTGTCACGTTCTGACCTTTATTTCCTTTGTTTTGTCATTATTTAGTATGGTCAGGGCGTGAGTTGGGTGGGCAGTCTATGTTTGTTTTTCTATGATTTGGGTATTTCTATGTTTCGGCCTAGTATGGATCTCAATCAGAGGCAGGTGTTATTAGTTGTCTCTGATTGAGAATCATACTTAGGTAGCCTGAGTTTCACTGTGTGTTTGTGGGTGATTGTTCCGGTCTCTGTGTTACTTTGCACCAGTATTAGGCTGTTTTGGTTTTTGTGTTACATTTATTGTTTTTGTATTTGATTCGTGTTTACTTTGTTTCATTAAACATGAATCTCAATAGCCACGCCGCATTTTGGTCTGACTCTCTTTCACCAGAAGAAAACCCTTCCACTGTTGCCCCAGAAAGCCACAACGATTACTGCAACTTATAACATGTAACGTGTATTAGTCTCCTCATGGAATAATGCAGCACACCCTTATTATTTCATGTTATATAGTTCCATATGTTCTTAATTCAAGTCTGATTGTACATATGTTTGTATGACTTCTGTATGTGTCTTTGAGAATATCTACCATTTCCATAAGTCTCTCTCTCTCTTGGTATAGCAACTGCTTGGCATCCGACCGCAGATTGCTACAGAGGTGCATATGGCCCAGTACATCACAGGGACCGAGCTCCCTGCCATCCAGGATCTCTATGTCAGAGGAAGGCCCTCAAAATTGTCAAAGACTCCAGCTATCCAAGTCATAGACTGTTCTCTCTGCTAACGCACGCCAAGCGGTACCGGAGTGCCAAGTCTGGGACCAAAAGGCTCCTGAACAGCTTCTAACCCCAAGCCATAAGACTGCTGAACAGCTTCTAACCCCAAGCCATAAGACTGCTAAACAGTTCATCAAATGGCTACCCGGACTATTTGCATTGACCTTTTTTATTTGCACTGACATTTTTGCACTGAATCTATGCACACTCACTCAGGACTCTCCCCACACACTCACATATATTACACACACACACACACACACTCACACAGGACTCTCCCCACACACTCACATATATTACACACACACACACACACACACTCACTCAGGACTCTCCCCACACACTCACATATATTACACACACACACACACTCACACAGGACTCTCCCCACACACTCACATATATTACACACACACACACACACACACACACACACACACTCACACAGGACTCTCCCCACACACTCACATATATTACACACACACACACACACACACACACACACACACACACACACACACACACACACACACACACACACACACACACACACACACACACACTCACACAGGACTCTCCCTACACACTCACATATATTACACACACACACACACTCACACAGGACTCTCCCACACATCAAATCAAATCAAATCAAATTTATTTATATAGCCCTTCGTACATCAGCTGATATCTCAAAGTGCTGTACAGAAACCCAGCCTAAAACCCCAAACAGCAAACAATGCAGGTGTAAAAGCACATTCACTCAGGACTCTCCCCACACACTCACATATACTACACACACACACACACACTCACACAGGACTCTCCCCACACACTCACATATATTACACACACACACTCACACAGGACTCTCCCCACACACTCACATATACTACACACACACACTCACACAGGACTCTCCCCCACACACTCACATATATTACACACACACACACTCACACAGGACTCTCCCCACACACTCACATATATTACACACACACACACTCACACAGGACTCTCCCCACACACTCACATATATTACACACACACACACACACACACACACACACACACACACACACACACACACACACACACACACACACACACACACACACACACACACACACACTCACACAGGACTTTCCCCATACACTCACATATATTACACACACACACACACACACACTCACACAGGACTCTCCCCACACACGCACATATATTAAACACACACACACTCACACAGGACTCTCCCCACACACTCACATATATTACACACACACACACGCACACAGGACTCTCCCCACACATTCACTCAGGACTCTCCCCACACACTCACATATACTACACACACACACTCACACAGGACTCTCCCCACACACTCACATATATTACACACACACACACTCACACAGGACACTCCCCACACATTCACCCAGGACTCTCCCCACACACTCACATATACTACACACACACACACACACACACACACACACACACACACACACACACACACACACACACACACACACACACACACACACACACACACACACACACACACACACACACAGGACTCTCCCCACACACTCACATATACTACACACACACACATGCATATTGACACCACACACACACACACATAGAAACACTTTCATCTGTCCTGATTGCCTAGTCACTTTTACCCCAACCTACATGTGCATATTACTTAAATGACCTCACATATCTCTTACCCCTGCACATTGAGTCGGTACCGGTAGTCGTTCTATATAGCCTCATTATTGTTGTTTTATTGTGTTACTATTTATTTATTTTTTACTATTTAACTCTTCATTGTTGGGAAAGGCCTTGTAGGTATGTATTTCACAGTAAAGTCTACACCTGTTGAATTCGGCGCATGTGACAAATCAAATTTGATTTGATCTCTCTGTCTCACCAGTTCATGCCTGACACTGTCTGTGGGCCTGGCACATCTTGAGTGCATCTGATCTGTATAATAACAACGGAAAGACAGGAAAGTACATGTGGGTGGATTAAGAGCAAGGCCTTCATGTGGTGAAAATGTTACAACCTGTGTACTCTGTCAAGATAATATCCTGTCAGAGTGGAATCCCCAGCCTACGTACTGCATATTAAGTGTGCAGCCTAAAAGGCACCCTTTTCCCTATTTGGTGCATTACTTTTGACCAGGGCCCATAGACCCATAGGCCTTTGGTCAAAAGTAGTGCACTAAATAGGGAATAGGATGTAATTTGGGATGCTGACTATTGTCTATCTGAAAGGCATCCTGTTTACACTGTCTTTCCAGTCTTGCGTCTCTCTTGTATCATAAACATTTCTTTATTTAGTAGACACAAATCATTAGTATACAAGTAAAGTAATTAAGTAAGTAGAACAAATAAGAATAAGGGGCATGTGAAATGTTTTCCAGTGAATCCGACTAGAATTGCTGTAATCTCGTCCACCCAGCCTGCTTTCATATGCGGTAGCAACTGACCCTGGGGATAAGGTTAGAATTTCTGTAGTCAGTGAAAAGAAGTTGTGGAGCAGGAAATGTCATGTTTGCCCTACAATTATGTGCAGTGCAGCATTCAATTGAATCTTCATGTATCTGGCCATGCATTGTGTAGTTTTCTATAGCGCAGTCGATGGGACAAGACGGCACTGGCAAACATCAAGGGCGTGCTTGATTCACACAGCTGTTGTTAGACATTGACCGTGACCTTCAGTTAGACTTTCTCCACAGCGTCCCATGCCAGCTGTTCAGAAGGGCCATCAAGCTGCAGCTGATGTTGAAAGGAATAAAAGGAAAAACGGCAGCTTTGAGTAAAACAAATGCTTCTATTTGGCAATTGTTCAAATAGCTCTGTTCACAAATGTTCCATTTCACCCTGGAAAAATAGATTATATTGACTTACAATATGTGGCAGCAAATAGAAATGTTCTGATGTGGTTCACTGGTGACATTATGAAGTCAGTGTTTCCCAAAGGACCCACTGGTGTTTACTTGATGGCTAAAAGGAACATCTGAAAGCCATACAACACAGTGAAATAAAGTTCTAATCGCTGTTATAAGTGATTGTTACAGTATATGTAGCCTATGTATGAAGTTTGCGTTTGCGAAACAACTTTGGCATTATATACTATAACAATTTTTGCCAATTAATTATATTCCTTGACACACAGTACGTCCCACTGATCCCATCTTGATTTTGATTTTGTAGGAAACAACCCCTAAACCTTGGAACACTACTGACTCTGTCTCCTTTATCTATAACCCCAGGTAAACCATCCATTCTCCCATGCGTCTGAGCTATATGAAGCACGCTTCCATTCTATGTGACCTCAGCCATAGGTGACTCATTGACCGGTAGAAAGCAGTGTTCATGCTGACAAGTTCAAAGTTCAAAGTAACACAACCCCCCTGGTACCATATCACTGACAGACAACGTGAGGACTCTTTTTGCCTCCTGGTTCATTGACAAGTGAAAATAAGGCAGGCAGCTTCACCAACTGACCCTACGGCACAGAGGGAGGGAGAGAGAAAAGGGAGAAGATAAATGAGTGGAATAAGAGGAAAACATTAATAATAGATGACTGTGTTAACAGGCAGGATGAACTGGGCACATCAACAGTCATCTCCCTGTCATTAACAAGTGCTTTACACATATTGTGAGAGCTATGAGTACAGGTTTGCACTGCTGTATGTCTCCACAAGATGGAAACACAGACACAAACAAACACACATATACACACACACACACACACTGAATGAGGTCACACTACTGTTACGTTAAACTCAGGGAGATGTGGAGTTGTATGTACATCCGCAGTGGAATCTGCTAGCGCAAGTTCAGAGAGGGAGTTTGATAACTTGGCAACCAATCAAAGGTATCATAAAGCAAACCCACCCTTTCTTGCATCCGCTCAATCCAGAAACTCACAAACACATATAGTTTACCCCCCTCACCTGGATCGGGAGAACACAATGGCCAACTCAGACTACCTTTGCAGATCTTTGCTTTGGTGACAAGTGAGTACATAGGTCCCACGGATGTAATGGAAACTAAAATTTGCACATATGTGAATTGTGTGTGTTTTGTGTATTGATGAGTGTTACTCAGGGTGGAAGGCAGCTGTGAAACAAAGGGAGTGTGTGGGGTATGAAGAGTAAACTCATGATATCACAAAGGGAGGAAGGAATGGAGAATGCAGCTGCATTCGACCAAGGCCAAGGCGTGCTGGGAAATACACTGAGAGTACGAGAGAACAGGGTCACGTAAAAATACATAAAATAAGAGAGGAAAAACTCACAGTATGGTTGGAAGATGGTCTGAGAAAATGAAGAATTGAGAGAGTTTAAGGGAAATGAGCACAGTGGTGTTTGAGAAGAAAATAGAAAATGAAGGATAGAGGAGGGCCTAGGTGGAGGAAAAGAGAGAGTGGCCCCACGGCCAGCACGAGATGAGGAATCATTTTTAATGTAAACAGTGATATAAACACGTCTTTACCGAGATAAGGGATTTGTGAGCGCTTGTGGTGCTGTGTTACAATTTAATGTTGCATTCTTTTCCTCCAGATTGTATGATAGAACCTGGGAGTAAGGGCTTGGAGAACTCTGTCTCTGAAAATGGATGATTCATTGGGCCAGTCAGCAAAAGGTTGCTGGATCGAATCCCAGAGCTTACAAGGTAAAAATCTGTCGTTCTGCCCCTGAACAAGGCAGTTAACCCACTGTTCCCCGGTAAGCCATTATTGTAAATAAGAATTTGTTCTTTAACTGACTTGCCTAGTTTAATAAAGGTTAAATAAATACATAATACAAAAATGACACTGACCTTGGTCCATGGTTACTGAATAACGGGGCTTTAGTATTCCACATTTTAATGAACAAAATACTGTTTATTTTACCCAAGTACAAACTACTGAATGGACGTTCAAGTCACTATACAATAAAAAATGGCATTTGGCTGATGAACTTCCTATTAAATGTTATTATAACAAAGTTAGTTTTAATAGTGATGTACAGAAATCATTGCGATTTTCTGTTTATACATACAATTATAGAATATTATTAGTATTGTAATCACATCTTGTCACGTTCTTTCAAAATCGAACCCAGAAGCAGACCAGGACAAGGAGAGTAGGAAGAAGGTGAGTATTTATTTACAAGTGAATGTGAATGGGTAGATATATCCAGGTGGCGTAGCGGGCAGCGGTGGTGAATTGATGGGAGTAAATAGGTGGATCCAATGGGGTAGCGGAATTCTCCGACGACCGGGCGGGAATGGGGTAAATGATCCGGGTGAGTAACTGAAGACAGAACAAACGGAGGTAAGTTTAAGGCAAGCAATACGTTAAAAAAAAATAAAAAAAAAATTCTATCCAACTTGAGGCTGATACTATGGCACAACATACTTTTTCTTTGGCTATCGATCCGGCAGGGAATGGATGTCAGGTCCGGGCTTATGAAGAGGAGAGATGATGATCAGGACCAGGTGTGCAGATAGCTGATGGGATACAGGTGCGGGTAATCAGAACTCCCAACTGGCTACATTGCCCGGCAACCAGACAGGGTGCGTTCCAGGACGCCGGAAAAAACACTCCAGGACAGAACACAGGCAAAAAACAGACTCAGGAAACGGGATTCGTGACAGTACCCCCCCTCCGACGAACGCCACCGGGCGGACTACCCGGAGCGCCAGGGTGGAGGCGGTAAAAGTCACGAAGCAGGTCATCGTCAAGGATCTGACGCCGAGGAATCCAACTCCTCTCCTCAGGACCATATCCTTCCCAATACGCTAAATACTGGAACCCTCGACCCCGCCGTCTGGAGTCCATGATGCGGCGCACCGTGTAGACAGGACCACCTCCGATCATCCGAAGAGGAGGAGGACGAGGAGGAGGGAGCAACAGAGGACTGAGGAGAACCGGCTTGAGGCAGGAGACATGAAAGGTGGGATGTACTCTTAGTGTAGCAGGCAACTTGAGTCGGACCACAACAGGATTAATGATCTTCTCCACTACAAACGGACCAATGAACTTCGGTGACAGTTTCCTCGACTCAGTCCGTAGAGGAAGATTCCGTGTAGCCAACCAACCCCTATCTCCGACGGTATAAGCGGGGGCAGGAATACGGCGACGATTCGCCTGGATCTGATACCGGTCAGAAACCTTAAGGAGGACCTTCCTGGCCCGATGCCAGGTGCGGTGGCAACGACGAATGTGGGTCTGGACAGAAGGAACCGAGAGATCCTGCTCCTGAGAAGGAAACAAGGGAGGTTGGTAACCGTACAGGCACTGGAAGGGAGACATCCCAGTGGCAGATGAAGGGAGAGTATTATGAGCATACACGACCCAGGGTAATTGAGAGGACCAAGAGGTGGGATCAGAGGAAACAAGACAGCGCAGCGTGGACTCCATCTTCTGGTTGGCTCTCTCCGCCTGACCATTAGATTGGGGGTGAAATCCAGATGTGAGACTGACTGTAGCTCCAATGGCCAAACAGAAGGATTTCCAGACAGCAGAGGTAAACTGAGGACCACGGTCAGAAACAATGTCACAGGGCAACCTGTGGACCCTGAACACCTCCCTAACCAGGATCTCGGACGTCTCAGTGGCAGAAGGCAGCTTGGAGAGGGGAACAAAGTGGGCAAACTTGCTGAATCTATCCACAATGGTCAGAATAACCGTGTTACCAACAGAAGAGGGCAACCCTGTGACAAAATCCAGGGCCAGATGCGACCAAGGTCGCCGGGGAATAGGTAGGGGGTGAAGAATCCCAGAGCTGGCCCGATTGGTACTCTTATTCTGCGCACAAACAGGACAAGCAGCAACAAACCTCCGGGTATCTTCTCCCATGGCAGGCCACCAAAATCGTCTGCGCAGTAGCGCCATAGTCCGAGCAACACCAGGGTGACAAGCTATCTTGCTGGCGTGGGACCACTAAAGGACAGCAGAACGAACCGACTCAGGCATGAACAACCGACCGGGTGGACCGTTACCGGGCCGTGTCCGAAGAGCCGCCATCACCTCCTCCTCAATCCTCCATGTAACGGCTCCCACGACAACGTTCTGGGGAAGAATCATCTCAGTCTTGGCCCCACTCTCCTCCGTCTTGGAGAACATCCGGGACAGGGCGTCCGCCTTCCCGTTCTTCGACCCAGGTCGGAACATCAGGGAAAAATTGAAGCGTCCAAAAAACAAAGCCCACCGGGCCTGACGGGAGTTGAGACGTTTAGCCGATTGCACATAAGCCAGATTCTTGTGGTCAGTCCAGACCACAAACGGTTGCTCCGCTCCCTCCAACCAGTGACACCACTCCTCCAAGGCAAGCTTCACAGCGAGAAGCTCCCAGTTACCCACACCGTAGTTTCTTTCAGCTGGAGAAAGACAAGAGTAGAAGGCGCAGGGATGGAGTTTACCGTCAGTGGAGCTATGCTGGGACAGGATGGCGCCCACCCCCACATCAGACGCATCCACCTCCACAACGAACTGACGGGAAGTGTCAGGTTGAGAGAGAATCGGGGCGTTGGTGAATCGGCTCTTCAAATCTAGAAATGCTCGGTCTGCCTCAGGAGACCAACAGAACTTTCTGGTGCAAGACGTCAGTACAGTTAAAGGGGCGGCCACCCGGCTGTAATCACAGATAAACCTCCGATAAAGATTTGCAAACCCCAGGAATCTCTGGAGCTGCAATCTCGTACCGAGGCGGACCCAATCCCGAACCGCCCGAACCTTCTCTTGGTCCATCTTGATCTCTCCCCTGGAGATGATGTACCCGAGGAAGAACGTCGTGTGGGCGTGAAAATCACACTTCTCAGCCTTCACGAACAGACGGTTCTCCAATAACCGCTGCAGGACCTGCTTGACATGCTGAGCGTGGCTAGAAAGCTCCTTCGAGAAGATGAGGATATCATCCAGGTAAACGAACACAAAAATACCAATCATATCTCTCAGAACGTCATTCACCATACTTTGGAACACAGCAGGAGCGTTGGTCAGTCCAAACGGCATCACCTGGTACTCAAAATGTCCCATCGGAGTATTGAACCCAGTCAACCACTCGTCCCACTCTTTGATCCGAACCAAATGATAAGCATTACGTAAATCAAGCTTCGTAAAAACCATAGCACCCTGTAAAGAATCGAAAGCCGAGCTCATCAAGGGCAGGGGATACTTGTTCTTGACCGTAATATCATTCAAACCCCGAAAATCAATACACGGTCGAAGAGAGCCATCCTTCTTGCTCACAAAAAAAAATCCTGCTCCCAGAGGTGATGACGAGGGCCGAATGAGACCTGCAGCTAGAGACTCCTTGATGTAGGTCTCCAAGGCCTCATGTTCAGGTCGAGAGATACTGTATAACCGTCCCTTGGGAAAGGCAGCTCCAGGAAACAGATTAATCGCACAGTCATAAGGTCGGTGGGGAGGAAGGGACAGAGCCTTCTGTTTACTGAATACTTCACCCAACTCGTGATATGTTTCTGGAACCAGGGACAAATCAGGAGGAGCAGAGTCACTGACCTGACTGGAAATGGCAGGAGAACAGGTAGTCCTAAGGCAGTTAGCATGACAATCAATGCTCCAACTAGTTACCTTACCCGTCACCCAATCAAACGAGGGATTGTGTTCCTTCAGCCAGGGGTAACCAAGAACCAGAGGAACATGGGGCGAGGACAGAATGAAGAAGGAGATAAACTCTGAATGATTCCCTGACAACAACATCTTAACCGGTTCAGTCCTCATAGTGATCCGTGCCAGACTACTGCCGTTCAGAGTGGTTGCTTCAATGGCTTCCGGCAATTGCTCCTTGGAAAGCCCCAGCTGTTTCACCAAGTCGGCATCAATAAAGCTGCCATCGGCACCTGAATCGATGAAAGCGTTCATCTCTAAGCTCTGATCCTTATTCATAAGGGTCGCAGGAAAACGGGGTCTGACAGGATCTTTGAGAGGTTGAAACTGGCTCGCTAAAATTCCTCCCAAAACTAGCGAGCCGGGCAGTTTAACGGGCGCTGTGGACAAGCGGAGATGTAATGTCCCGAGCTACCACAGTAGAGACAGCCGTTGGTCTCACGTCTACGTTGGCGCTCCTCCTTAGTTAGCCCGTGTCGCCCCACTTGCATTGGTTCAGGATCTGGTGTCAAGACCCCTCCACTAATCCCGTGTGGGGAATAACGATCAATACGTTCTGGTTCACTTCCTGAACCAAATGGTAACCAAGTTGCTGATTGATTGGATGGGCCCCACTGCTTCTCCCTCCTCTCTCGGACTCTATTATCTACCCGAATAGATAAAGTGACCAAGCTGTCTAGGTCACTAGGCTCTGGATAGGATATCAGCTCGTCCTTGAGTTGCTCCGACAACCCCTGGTAAAAAGCCGCTTGTAGTGACTCCTCATTCCAACCACTCTCCACAGACAATGTCCTGAACTCGATCATAAAGTCTGCCACACTGCGAGCTCCTTGGCGAAGAGTGGCATTCGTTTAGCTGCGTCCTTACCTCGGACTGGATGGTCAAAAAGCTCTCATCTCTCCCGTGAACTCCTGGTATGAAGCCATGCAGGTCTCCTGTCGTTCCCAAACGTCTGAAGCCCATTCCAGAGCTCTTCCACGCAGCAGTTCAATAACAAAGGCTATCCTAGCCTTGTCAGTGGCGTAAGAATGGGGCTGCAGATCAAACACTAACCCACACTACATAAGAAACGAACAGCATCTTCCCAAATCCCCTTCATATTTATCAGGCGTCGGTACCTTGGGTTCACGGAAGGAAACCGCACCAGAAACGGCTGGTGAGATAGGTGAAACAGGTGGTGAATGAAACAGGTGGTGAATGAATCGCCGGCAAACTGAGCTGATCCTGGATTTGTGTCAAGCTAGCAGATAAGTTCTGGATTGAACCCGCTATCTCCTGTAGCGCCGTCTTGTGTTGTCCCAATGTCTTCCCCTGCTGGGTAATGGCATGGCAAACGGAGTCCAGGTCCGCTGGGTTCATCCTTGGCCGGATCGTTCTGTCACGTTCTTTCAAAATCGAACCCAGAAGCAGACCAGGACAAGGAGAGTAGGAAGAAGGTGAGTATTTATTTACAAGTGAATGTGAATGGGTAGATATATCCAGGTGGCGTAGCGGGCAGCGGTGGTGAGTTGATGGGAGTAAATAGGTGGATCCAATGGGGTAGCGGAATCCTCCGACGACCAGGCGGGAATGGGGTAAATGATCCGGGTGAGTAACTGAAGACAGAACAAACGGAGGTAAGTTTAAGACAAGCAATACGTAAAAAAACAACAAAACAAATTCTATCCAACTTGAGGCTGATACTATGGCACAACATACTGTTCATGGCTAACGATCCGGCAGGGAATGGATGTCAGGTCCGGGCTTATGAAGAGGAGAGATGATGATCAGGACCAGGTGTGCAGATAGCTGATGGGATACAGGTGCGGGTAATCAGAACTCCCAACTAGCTACATTGCCGGGCAACTAGACAGGGTGCGTTCCAGGACGCCGGAAAAAACACTCCAGGACAGAACACAGGCAAAAAACAGACTCAGGAAACGGGATTTGTGACACATCTGTGCAAAATGTAAAGAAAAATGTATTACAAAGCAGTTGTCATAACTCTTGAACTGGTTCTTTAAAGTAGATACAGAACGTATTAAGACATCTTGACTTTTTCCACATTTTGTTATGTTACAGCCTTATTCCAAAATGGATGAAATAAAAATAGTTCCTAATCAATAAACACACAATACCCCATAATGACAAAGCAAAAGCAGGTTTTAAGAAATGTTTACAAATGTATTATAAACAAAAAACAGAAAAAACCTGATTTACATAAGTATTCAGACCCTTTGCTATGAGACTCGAATTTGAGCTCAGGTGCATCGTGTTTCCATTTATCATCCTTGAGATGTTTCTACAACTTGATTGGAGTCCACCTGTGGTAAATCCAATTGATTGGACATGATTTGGAAAGGTACACACCTGTCTATACAAGGTCCCACAGTTGACAGTGCATGTCAGA
The DNA here is from genome assembly GCF_023373465.1 of Oncorhynchus keta. Taxonomy (NCBI): domain Eukaryota; kingdom Metazoa; phylum Chordata; class Actinopteri; order Salmoniformes; family Salmonidae; genus Oncorhynchus; species Oncorhynchus keta. The sequence goes on from NC_068447.1 coordinate 30,286,134, forward strand.
GCAAAATCCAAGCCATGAGGTCAAAGGAATTGTCCGTAGAGCTCCGTGTCGAGTCACAGATCTGGGGAAGGGTACCCAAAAATGTCTGCAGCATTGAAGATCCCCAAGAACAGAATGGCCTCCATCATTCCTAAATGGAAGAAGTTTGGAAGAGCTCGGGAGAAGGGGCTTGGTCAGGGAGGTGACCAAGAACCCAATGGTCACTGACAGAGCTCCAGAGTTCCTCTGTGACAATCGGTGAACCTTCCAGAAGGACAACCATCTCTGCAGCACTCCACCAATCAGGCCTTTATGGTAGAGTGGCCAGATGGAAGCCACTCTTCAGTAAAAGGCACATGACAGCCCACTTGGTGTTTGCCAAAAGGCACCTAAAGGACTCAGACCATGAGAAACAAGATTAATTGGTCTAATGAAACCAAGATTGAACTCTTTGGCCTGAATGCCAAGCGTCACGTCTGGAGGAAACCTGGCACCATTCCTACAGTGAAGTATGGTGGTGGCAGCATCATGCTTTTGGGATGTTTTCAGCGGCAGGGACTGGGAGACTAGTCAGGATCGAGGGAAAGATGAACGGAGGGAAGTACAGCGAGCTCATTGATGAAAACCTGCTCCAGACCGCTCAGGACCTCAAACTGAGGCAAAGGTTCACCTTCCAACAGGACAACGACCCTAAGCACACAGCCAAGACAACGCAGAAGTGGCATCGGGACAAGTCTCTGAATGTCCTTGAGTGGCCCAGCCAGAGGCCAGACTTGAACCCGATCGAACATCTCAGGAGAGACCTGAAAATCGCTGTGCAGCGAAGCTCCCCATCCAACCTGACAGAGTTTGAGAGGATGTGCAGAGAAGAATGGAAGAAACTCCCCAAATACAGGTGTGCCAAGCTTGTAGCATCATACCCAAGAAGACTTAAGGCTGTAATCGCTGCCAAAGTTGCTTCAACAAAGTACTGAGTAAAGGGGCTGAATTCTCATGTAAATGTGATATTTCCGGGGGGTTTTTAAAATACATTTGAAAATAGTTCTAAACCTGTTTTTGCTTTATAATTATGGGGTGTTGTGTGTAGATTGGTGAGGAAAAAACAAATGTCATAAGTTTTAGAATAAGGCTGTAACATAACAAAATACTTTCCAAAGGCACAGTGTAAATTGTGCAAAACTTACCCCAATACATTTTTTTCTCTCCAAATAAGCCATTCATTACGATGACCCCATTGAACACCAACTCTAATGACAGTCCACCATTCCCTGTCACAATAAGGCTATTTTCAGATCAGTCCTATGAAGAATCCAGCACAGCTTTAGAGAGAACTTCCATTAGTCGATCTTGGAAATATGGGAAACTGTAATATTTCACTATGGAAACTTTAAATGTTACACAGAGGGTGTTGGCCCCTAGAATTTGGGAAAGACTCAGTGCAGAAAATAGCAAAACAGATGTGTAATCCTTGCTAGTTGAATCTTGTAGTTGAATCATTAATTCACATGAAGATGGTACACAGATGAGTGTAGTGTGTTTTCCTCCCTAAGTTCAACATACATGATGTTTGACATATCCATGATCTAAGTCAAAGGTACCATGCAATGTACAGTATGCTGTGTTTAATGTAACTTGTCATATTTGTTTAGGAGGTCTTATGATGAATCATTTCCTTTTGAGCTCGATGCAGTTTGGCTGTCTGGCTCTCAAAGCATGGTAGAATATCCTGCACTTGGTCAGCCATTTTGTCCTGAGGGGCTTATTTAGAACCCCCCATAAAACAGTCATCTATGTGGTAACAAAGTTTGCATGATGAGCAATGGGCAGGATGCACACCCCATGAAGAGCAGGAAGTTCCAGTGACGCAGGAAAGTAAGGATCACAGCGTGTCAGGAAGACGCTGGACATTTGGTCAATTAAGTTCAACACAGCCCAGTGATGGGAAACCTCTCTGACTTCCCCCTCCTAACTTATTTTTACTTTTATTTATGTCTGGTGTCCAAATCAAAAATAGTGCATGAGCTTACACATGAGTGTTCTAGGCCTGGCATGCATGGGCTGTGAGTGTGAATACTTTGGGCTTGCTTCTGACATCAAGCAGATTGGGGAATTAATAATTGGTCTATTTTGTGGCCTATCAGATCGCCCTGTTCTTCGCTCTCATATTTTATCTCCCTTTAACCCACTTTCCCGCTTACTTCTCCTGATCAGATAGGGGCTCAATCTCTCCTCTCATTCATCGCCTGTCTCCTATCTTTGCACTGCCGTTTGTTTCCCCATAAAGGCCGGGAGAAAGTCAACACTCCACCTCTTAATTCTCACAACTCTACAAAACATAGCACGCTCATAAACCTAAAATTCCTCAAATTCGTGAAGGAAGGTGCAAAAACTGGCAAGGAGTGATGTGGAGAATTGTCTTTACTACTGAAATTGTGTTTCCATTGTGATGTGATGCCAGAAGCACTGGAGCCAAAGTTTTAATGGTAAATAACAGCAGGAGCACTGACAAAGTGTTAAGAGATTGTATAAACCCCAATTACAAATGGTGCATAGTTGTGTAAACTTCAAGTGTTCAGAATAAACAAAATAGGTCCCTCCACACACAAAATGCTGTGTGTCTGTGTTTCCATGTTGTCACACTGTGAAGGTTAGACTTGTCATCCATTTGTCCGTCTCCACCTCCTTTACTCGTTCAACTCCCTTCCTCCCTTATTCCTATTGCCTTGTCCACTGCCAAAAATGGTCAACTAACCTCTCTTTGCAGCTTTGCCCAATCGATTTCAATGACACTGTTCCAGAAAGACATGTGAATCTCAGAGGAGCACAACTACTCTTCCACAGAGATTGCTAGGGTATGTGCAAATAAGTGAAAACAGATAGCCAGTTTGGTTGCGTAACCTATGCTTACTGAGAGAAGATAGAAATGTGTCAACATGAGCTGGTGTGCGATTGAAATGATTTCCCTTACTCTGGTCCCCCTGTAACAACATGTGATGTGAATTGCATACAGTACAGACACTCACTTGATCCATTAGTCAAAACCTGCATGCCATAGATGCACATATGTGCACACACACACACATACAGTACACACATACCAATACAAAGTTATTCCAGGTGGGTATTTCTAACTGATTGACTGCTTACTGGACAGTGCAAAGAGCAGGACTCCCATCTGCTGAGATAAACAGTGTGCTATACAGTGGACCGGACTGGGGGGGTTGTTAAGTTTAGTTCGGTTTGGCTAACGTTAGCTAAGCTAGGGGTTAGGGTTAAGCTTAGGGTAAAGGTTAGCTAAAAGGGTTAGGGTAAAGGGGCAGGGTTAGCTAATATGCTAAGTAGTTTAAAAAAAGTAGTAAGTAGTTAAAGTTGCTAATTAGCTTAAATACTAAAGTTGTCCATGATGAGATTCGAATTCGCAACCTTTGGGTTTCTAGACTTTCGCGTTCTATGCCCATCCATCCACCCCGAACAACCACCCCCATTTCATTTTTTGCATTAAGTAACCATCTGTCTTCTGTAACCATACCAAAGTAACATTTCATACTAATTTGAGTGTCCCAGATTTATGTTTACTATGTTACGTCTCGTCTATAAGACCAGGCTGGTCAAACAAAACAAAATTATTTTTGGAAAGGGTAAACTCCTTATCTTTCATAGAGCAGCCCCTATCTTTTACTGTTTTGTACAGACTCTGTGTTTAATTACTAGGTGTGTGGTGGAGTGTTCTGTTACAATGGAAATAAGCTTGGGTAATGTGGTGCACCGAGGTCTCTAGACATCAGACCTTTCCCACTGGGCATAGAAGTAATTTCAACCTCTAGTTTTGATTTCAGTTGACACCTGGTTGAGTTGTCAACTAATCTGAATTCAATGTGAAATCAACAAAACATTTCATCATGTCACTGGATTAAGTTAAAAATGTGGTTTAAAAAAGCCAAAATTCCCAAACATAACTTTTAGCAAATCCAATCAGTTTTTCACATTGATTCAAATTATTCACAGTAAGTTATTTTGTTGAAATTACGTGGAAACAATGTTGATTCAACTAGTTTTTGCCAAGTGGCTTGTTCCTTCTCTTAATTCCCACTTTTGTCTTCTACCCTATTCCTACTCCTCCTCACCTCTCTCTCTCTCTCTCTCTCTACAAAAGCTGCCTGCTTTTCACTCTCATATAGACCCCATCCCAATATCACATTCTACAAGTCTCCCCTGAGGCACTATAGGCTGATGCAATTCAATTAAAAATCATATTTAATGGAATTTAGTTTGACTACTTGAGCAAACCTGATGCTGAAGTCCAAGAACTTGACCCCATTATTTTTGTCCACCAGTCAGTGAACAGTTTGTCATCATACTGTAATTCTATATTTAGAATTTTTTACATGATCTTATAGTATCATATTTAACTAAGCATGCACATACACATTAAATAGAATATAGCCTACATTAGGGTTGTCATCTTGAGGAGGCACTCTTATTAAAATGATTTTGGTGCTGAAAGTCAGTGGCCCTCTGGTAATAAAAGTATCCATAATTACAACGGCTCATAACTGAAATTCGTAGTTCTAATAGGATAAGTGTACAGAATCCAGACAATTATACCGTTGGCTAATTTCAAAGCTTAAAGTTACAATTCTTCTTTATGTTTCACATTTTCAAGACTCTTCACTTTTTTGCGTGATTGACTACTCGCCATAAAATGTAAAGATAACCTTTATGAGAAAATGGGCAACTTTCCAGAGCAATGACGTTTGGCGAGAGCTCTCTTGAGCTTCTTGCTATTCGAAGTCTCTTGAAAGACTGGAAATAAAGACGATTGAACACTGGAAGGGGAGGACCTGGACACGGGACTGGAGTCAGGGCGAAGAACCGACTTGAACACTCACGCCCTAGTTCGCTCAAAGCGCCTTTTACCTCACAAACTCACGGAGGATACCTGAGCAACCAATTTCCTGGGGAAAATATTACGAGAATAAAATGTTCCGGAAAAACAGAAACAAAACTGGAAAAGTCTGAGTGAAAGTGACGATATGTGAAGTTCCAATCTTTTTATAGCCTATTAGAAGCTCGAATGTAAGCCTGATTACCATTTCACTTGGAGCGACGGTCCAGGCAATGGACACTTTTTTGGAGGAAGCCCTTTCGATATCGTCATAATTCTGTATACTGGAATTGATCACAATTGCAATGAAGGGTCGGTGTTTATTTACTTGCATGCTGGTTTACGTGTTCCTGTGGTCGTCCAGTGGTCAAAACTCCGCACCAGAAGCAGGTGAGTTTTGCAGGTGATTGTCGGTGTTCTGGTGGTGGGTGGATGTTATAGCCTAGTTCTTACATGACTGACAGACTAGGGAGGAGAGGTGCAGTCAGAGTATCTCCAAATGGTGTTATTAGATTGGCACAATAATTTTATCATAGACTACTGTTCATAGGTTACTGTCAAAATTGTAGAAATTCTATGTTGATACCTGTTCCTGGATTTTAATGAGAAGTTTAACGCTACGTTAAATGTATTTATGCATATGATTTATGGTGATGTAAATTAAAACATCTAATTGATTATAACACCATAATAATGACTGAACGCTTGTTACAACCATGCTTGTGTTAGCTAGAGCTCATAACCGTAGTGGTGAAAACTAAACTTGGTGGTGAGTCAATTCAATCTGTCAGTGGTCTGTTTTTATGACTCAGTGTAAGGGTATAATGTACAGAACATTACACTTCTCACACCCTCTTCCATTTATAGACAAGACATGTTTTGACTAAGAGCCTAATTACTTTCTATGCATCACACTCAAACATAGAAATGCTTTTAATACTAAGGACTGGCTGAGAAGCACAATTTATTCAGGTTTAATCTCCTGTGGTGTATTCTGATCCTACATATAGCCTACTGACGTTTTTTTTATTTTTTTTTATTTAACCTTTATTTAACTAGATAAGTCAGTTAAGAACAAATTCTTATTTACAATGACAGCCTACCCCGGCCAAGCCCAGACAACGCTGGGCCAATTGTGCGCCGTCCCATGGGACTCCCAATCACTGCCTGTTGTGATACAGCTTGGTGATATAACCACATCATGTTTTAGAATCAAGAAGAACTGCGGATGAGGCCTTTTCTATCACATCTGGGCTGTCAATCTGAAGTACACACCTGTGTGTGTGTGTGTGAGCTTCCATGCATGTGTGAAACAGGTCTAAAGTGTTATGGTCAGTTACTCCCATGCTCATCAAGGTTATGGGGTTTCATAATTTACATTCAGTGTAACCATTAATATATTAGTCAAACTTGTTCATGGTGGACTGTAAATCTAATACTGCGAAAAAGCTAATACTGTACAAAGCAAATATTTGGTTTACAATCAATAGGCATGAGCAGAGAGAGACATACATACTGTAAATACAGTTTACAGGCGCTTTAACCTGGATGCCACTAAGGCAGCTGGAGGAGTACAAAGTCCAAACAAGAAGACAGATGTAGCGAATTCTTTAGGAAGCAAGAGAGTGAAAGAGAGAAAGGCAGTGTTTTCACACTCACTGCAATTCGTCCTTCAACACTACACACTTGTCAGTACAACCACCACAGATCGAGCGTCAAATTAAAGCCTGAAGAAATTCACTTTTAAGGACCCAAAGAAAATAGTGCATTTCAAAAGTACTCATAGCTGGACAACTAAATTAGCATGTTTCGCTCTCGCTTTCTCTTTCTTTCTTTCTTTCTTTCTTTCTTTCTTTCTTTCTTTCTTTCTTTCTTTCTCTCTCCCTCACTCTTTCTGCTCTGAGCACATATGCTACTACTGCACATTCTTCCTCTTCTCTCAAATGGAACTGCAAAAACACACCTCCCCCTTATCCTCTCTCTCTCTCCTCTCCCTCTCTCTCTCTCTCTCTCTCTCTCTCTCTCTCTCTCTCTCTCTCTCTCTCTCTCTCTCTCTCCACCTCCAACCCCTCCTTATACCACCAATAGCTCCTACTGTTCACCCCCTCTCCCCTCTCTCCCCCTAACTCCCTCTCCCTTAAATGAGAAGCCATGTTTCGTGCTACTGTTACGAAATATGGAAAATTGGCAAATCTGGAATATTTGGCCTAGTCTTCCTAAATGTTGTGACAGCATCTTTCATCCATCCTTCATCTGCCCGGTCCTACTCTGATCTATCTCACTTCATCCCTATTTTTTGTTTGTTTTGATCCGGTCTAATTTCTGTAATTACTTGGTTCTCACGCCTCCACTCATTTCTCTGTGTGGGTGTGCGCACACTTGCATGCATGCACACTCACACTGAACAGGGAGGGGACCACTGGAAAAAGTTAAGGGAGGGAGAAGGAATCAGAGGGAGAGAGAAAATAGAGAGAAAGTTGGAAGTGGTAGTGGGTTTTTCCACAGATGCTCCACACCGTCTCAGTTTGCTCTAGGATTGTACTGTACATATCCCCGTAAATACGTGTGGCTATGAGTTTGCCACTTCTCTATGGGACGTTTGTAGGTTAACTAACTATACCACTATGTTTCCCACATACACTAATTGTTGTGTATCTCACACACTTATTATAAGCACTATGCTTATAGAAATTCACCCACCATGAAGTGGGGGAAGAGACAGACTGAGAAGGTGAAGGTGAAAGGTGAAAAAATGTGAAAAAAATCCAGAAAATCACATTGTAGGATTTTTACTGAATTTATTTGCAAATTAAGGTGGAAAACTTTTGTTATTGACCAAATACTTATTTTCCACCATAATTTGCAAATAAATTCATTAAAAATCCTACAATGTGATTTTCTGGATTTTTTTCCTCATTTTGTCTGTCATAGTTGAAGTATACCTATGATGAAAATTACAGGCCTCTCTCGTCTTTAAGTGGGACAACTTGCACAATTGGTGGCTGACTAAATACTTTTTTCCCCCACTGTATGTATCTATATTCTCGTATAGCTGTAAAAATCTACTGAATGTGTGTCCACCACCTGTAACCTTTCCTCTCCTCTTAGTGTTGAACTGCTGTGAGGGTGACGTCCTCTTCCTATTGGACTCCTCGGGCAGCGTCTCATCCTATGACTACTCCCGCATGCTGGGCTTTTTGTCCGAGCTCCTCCTTCCATTCTCATTGGGTGAGGACCAGGTGAGGGTGAGCCTTCTGCAGGTGGGCACCCAACCCCGCCTTGAGTTTGGTTTTGACAGCCACAATAGCCAAACTGGCCTACAGGGGGCGCTGGGGAACACCAAGCCTCTGAGGGGCGACACCAACACAGAGGAGGCCCTCAGGATGGCCAAGGACTGGGTGCTGAAGCCCGGGGGTGGTGCGGGGGCCAGGGAAGAACTCCCCAGAGTTCTAGTGTGGCTGACGGATGGGGTGAAGCCGGGTGATGTGATTGGACCAATGGAGAAGCTGAGAGAGGAGGGCGTGGCCGTTCTGGTGATCTCCACGGGCCACGGGAACTACCAGGAGCTGCGACAGGTGGTCACCCCTCCTGTGGAGTCACACCTGTACTTTGTGGACATCGACGATATGAGTATCATCACGGAGGACCTGAGGGATGCCATTATTGGTGAGTGCGTGTGGGGTTCTGTGTGTGTGTCCATTTTGATTACACAATTGACTGCAACTAACATGGACCTGACACCTTCTTTTGAGCTCTACTATAAACTGTGCTGCTGTACAAATCCATGTCTCTGTGCTACTCCTTTATCACATACCCACTCCTAGAGACAGTGGGGCATAGAGGGAAGAAGAGACCGTGTGTTTTAGACTGTAATGAGAGAGGGGGGACTATTAATAAAGACATTATTCAACCCAGCCCCCTCTACCGTGCCCCCCTACGGTGCCAGACAGATATATATATATATATAGACAAGACGGTATTTTTCTGGTCAGATAGGGTAACAGTCATATCGACACACAGGCACTTCCAGTAAACATATGTAGCTCTAAGACATGATGCATAGTGATGGGCGGACGCAGAGTGTAAATACAGTTTGTTTACGACACAGAAGGAGAATCCAGGGTCCCTTTAGCGAGTGCCCGAGGTTCCTTTCCGCTGATACTGAAACCTGAATACTGGTTTGCTATTTGTTACAGTGGTATCCTCCAGAACTGGTTTGTCTATTTCGAGGGTTTTTATGGTACAAGTTGTGAATGCATTGGAGAACCCACAGTTTGTCTGTCTGAGCTCCTCTCTTACTGGCGTGTCCTCCACAACTCATCCCTTTCCTCCCTCTCTTTTTTGCCATCCTGTTCTGGTTATCCAAGTATGAATGTTTGCCAGTGAGAGAAGGGAATCTGCACACTGTGTTAATATGTTATGGTACCGCCATCGTTTCAATATAAATTTCCATTAATTCCATTCCAGCCATTACAATGAGCACGTCCTCCGATTTAAAGTGATTTAAAGTGAAACGAGTCTCCACTGGAGGTGTATATTGCACCAGTGGTTCAGTCCTTCGGTCTCAGTCTGTTTCTTCACTAACAGAGATTCTCCGGGCTGAACGGCTCCAGGTGCGAGACGTGTCCACAGACAGTGCCATGCTGCAGTGGCGACCGGTTCTGGCCGGTTTGACCGGTTACTATGAGATCCGGTTTGGACCGGCTCCCAGTCTAGGAGTGAGCGAAAGAGAAGCAAGGGGGCCTGGGACCAGCCCCAGTACCAGTGGTAGTCATTACCAACGACTGACCCGGCCAGGGGACTCCAACATGGCAAGGCTGATGGACCTGAAACCAGACACCACATACATGGCCACACTGACTCCCAAGTCCAACCTACAGGTGCTCAACCCCCTCTCTGTCACCTTCACCACTAAGCCAGGTAAGAGGAGGTGGCACGTTTACATTGGACATTTACATTGTTACAATTAACAATGTTGACATGGAGTGTGATGTCTTTAGGGTTGTGTCCAGCATGGGCATCACACTGTATATCGAAAATTCTTGAAGATGGAATCCGCAGTAGGGGAAACAGCACCACTGTCCAATGCACGGCCGTTGTTATTCTTTTTGTTTTGTTGACAAGGTAGAGCTAGGGAAGATTGTGCCTCGTTGTAAAATTAGTACATGTGCTGCTGTTCTATTGCACTTGCAATGATGTCAGATGGGAAAAAACTGTGTTGGTTGTTTGTAGTATCTTCTTTGTTGTAATATCAGAAACGGATGTGGCAGTTCCCCCATTAAGGATTCCAGCTTTCACTTCCACTTTAGAATAAAATCACCTGGTAAATCATCATATTACATATATTTTATTATTACATACAGTTGAAGTCGGAAGTTTACATACACTAAGGTTGGAGTCATTAAAACTCGTTTTTCAAACACTCCACAAAATTCTTGTCAACAAACTATAGTTTTGGCAAGTCAGTTAGGACATCTACTTTGTGCGTGACACAATTAAGTTTTCCAACAATTGTTTACAGACAGATTATTTCACTTATAATTCACTGTATCACAAGTTTACACACACTAAGTTGACTGCCTTTAAACAACTTGGAAAATTCCAGAAAATTATGTCATGGCTTTAGAAGCTTCTGATAGACTAATTGAGTCAATTGGAGGTATACCTGTGGATGTATTTCAAGGCCTACCTTCAAACTTAGTGCCTCTTTGCTTGACATCATGAGAAAATCAAATGGAATCAGCCAAAACCTCAGAAAAACAATTGTAGACCTCCACAAGTCTGGTTCATCCTGGGAGCAATTTCCAAACGCCTGAAGGTACCACGTTCATCTGTTCAAACAATGATACGCTAATATAAACACTATGGGACCATGCAGCTGTCATACCGCTCAGGAAGCAAACACATTCTGTCTCCTCGAGATGAATGTACTTTGGTGCGAAAAGTGCAAATCAATTCCAGAACAAGAGCAAAGGACCTTGTGAAGATGCTGTAGGAAACGGGTACAAAAGTATCTATATCCACAGTAAAAACAAGTCATATATCGACAACCTGAAAGGCTGCTCAGCAAGGAAGAAGCCACTGCTCCAAAGCCACCATAAAAAAAAGCCAGACTACGATTTGCAACTGCACATGGGGACAAAGATCATACTTTTTGGAGAAATGTCCTCTGGTCTGATGAAACAACTGTTTCATAATGACTGTTTGGCCATAATGACCATCATTATGTTTGGAGGATAAATGGGGATGCTTGCAAGCTGAAGATCACCATCCCAACCGTGAAGCACGGGGGTTGTATCATCATGTTGTGGGGAGCTTTGCTGCAGGAGGGACTGGTGCACCTCACAAAATAGATGGCATCAGAGGAAGGAAAATTATGTGGATATATTGAAGCAACACTTCAAGATATCAGTCAGGAATTTAAAGCTTGGTCTCAAATGGGTCTTCCAAATGGACAATGACCCCAAGCATACTTCCAAAGTTGTGTCAAAATGGCTTAAGGACAATAAAGTCAAGGTATTGGAGTGGCCATCACAAAGCCCTGACCTCAATCCCATACAAAATGTGTGGGCAGAACTGAAAAGGCGTGTGTGCAAGGAGGCCGACATACCTGACTCAGTTAAACCAGCTCTGTCAGGAGGAATGGCCCAAAATTCCCCCAACTTATTGTGGGAAGCTTGTGGAAGGCTACCCTAAACGTTTGACCCAAGTTAAACAATTTGAAGGCAATGCTACCAAATACTAATTGAGTGTATGTAAACTTCTGACCCACTGGGAATGTGATGAATGAAATAAAAGCTGAAATAAATCATTCTCTCTCCTATTATTCTGACATTTCACATGATTAAAATAAAGTGGTGATCCTAACTGACCTTTACTAGGATTAAATGTCAGGAATTTAGAAACTGAGTTTAAATGTAGTTGGCTAAGGTGTATATAAACTTCTGACTTCAACTGTATCACTTTGTCTCCTCAGAGGTGTTGAGCCCGACTATGGTGACGGTATCTGACTCCGGGGCCAATGGTGTGAGGGTGAGCTGGGGTCCTCTGCAGCCGGAGTCTGTCCAGAGCTTCCAGGTGGAGTACATGGCCCTGCCGGGGGGGAAGCTCCACATGACTACTGTGGGCCAAGGGCAGAACTCCACCCTGCTGACTAACCTCCAGCCAGACACCCAGTACCTGGTCACCGTGAGCGCACGGCACTCCTCCGGCCGGGAGAGGGCCATGTCTGTCAAAGTGTGCACTGAGGAGGGTAAGGAGCATTGAGCATTGAGGATATATTCTTAGGTATGAATGGTATTAGCCTTAAAGCTTAAACTGAAGTATTAAAAGGGGGAAATGCAAAATTGACTATTATACTTCACATAGAACTGTATAAATACAGCACATAGGCCTTATTCCCCCCCTCCCTCCCTTCTCAGTGAGACCGGCTCTTGCAGACCTGCAGCTGACCACGGTGGGCAGTGACTCTGTGCAGGTGGACTGGAAAGCCAGCGTGGACGGCCTCAGGGGCTACTGGCTCACCTGGGAGGGTCAGGGCATCCACGGCTCTACCCCCGCCCCGCGCTCCTCCCTCTACTTGCCTTCCAACTCACTGTCCACGCGCCTCACACACCTGCCCCCCGCCACCCGAGTGTGTGTGTCACCCGTCTACCGGACGGCACGCGGGGAGGGCCTCTGCTGCATGGCCCAGTTTCATTCAGGTGAGAGGACAGCATGCTGCCATTTTGAATAAGGAAGTGAACCCTTTCAGCACTGCTGGTTGGGGTCAGTTAATTTCAGTTGTTGAGTTGGTCAATTGGAGCGGGCATGGAATTTTTTGGGGAATTTCTAATTGGATCCTAGAATTTGCACTTTTAAATGCACCCAAGCCATCTCTCTGTTTGGATAAGGATGAGTTTTGAATAGCATTTTGAATCTGAAGAGGAGCAGTAGGCTATTTTTTGCCTACATTTCAACAATGATCCACTTATATAGTGTGTCACCAAAACTTCTGATAATTTTTGGGAAACAACTGTCTGACCCCAAAGTAACCACACCAAAAATGTGTGGTTGTGGTTGTGCCAACTGGGGTTTCCATAACAACTAGCTAACACTCTTGGCTTGCTACTGGGAATGTCTGGTATGAGATTTTCATGTGTGTCTGTTTCCTTCTTCCTTTCAGATGCATCGGTTTGGGGCCACAGATCATAACATTGCTGAGCTCAACAGGCACTATGCCAAGGATGGAGGGATGAAGGAGAAGAAGAGATAGAAGAACAATGCATCTGAACTTGCATCCCTCCTTCAGTTCATTTTCTCCTTTCTGGACAAGACATAAGGCCTTTGGCTTACAAAGCACAGTCTAATAGATACTGATACGATAGATAGATTGATAGATAGATAGGCTTGCTGTACTATAAAGATCTTGCTCTATTAGTAAGCACCCTAACTGAGTTGGGTTGCTATCTCCAGCGATATAGACATCTTGATTTTCACATTTACTTTACATTGCCTAAAACCTGTAATCACACTGTAAACATGTTTGTTTTAGATATAAGATGTAGAGAGTGGCCAAGCATATCAGTGTAGATCAAGGTCATTCTGCTTGATGGTATTTTGCATAATGTAGTTTTAATCAACAAGACCCACTGGGCACAGACATGGTGATTTACTAACTTGAATTCAACAGAAAATGTCACCAAGTTGTTGGATTTAGGTTAAAAGTTGGGTGGGGAAAAACATGAAATTCCCTTACATTGATAACTTTTAGCAAATCCAATCAGTTTTCCACGTTGATTCAATATCATCTCATACATTTTTGATGTTGTTGAAATGACATGGAAACAACATTGATTCAACCAGTTTTTACCCAGTGGGGAGGAATGTATTTTAACAAAATTGTCTGGCTTCTACAATACACAAGGAGCAACCATGTTTGCAAAATAATCTGAATATTTCCCAAAGCACCCACTCGTAATATTTTAGTAACACTTTTTACATGTGTGTGCCAACTCACTTTAATTGAAGGGCAAATGGACACAGAATCCTTAATAACAGAGGAACCCATCTAAACCAATGAAATCTGATTCTCTACATGGCTGCACTGATAAAACCACAGACAAGATGTTCTACCAGTGAGATGTTGCAGATGATTTTTCGATAAAGGATCAATCTGATATTTTCCAGGATTGTTTTGACACATCACTACCAAGACTTATACATGCAGGACTTACATTGGATGATGTTGTATATTCAGTGATACAGGTTGGCCATTTACCAACGGTGCATAGATCTGCAGAGGAAATAGAAGAATTCTTCTACCAAATTCCTTGGACCGTATTCATACTGTAGGTGTAATGTTTCGACATCATTTCAACTTCAAAAAAGCTAAGCGATGTCGTTCAATCAATGTGGAAAACTGATTGGATTTGCAAAAAGTCATCAACGTAAGGAAATTCTGTCTCTTTTTCACCCAACTTTTAACTTAAATCCAATTGACATGGTGACATTTTATGTTGATTTCACATTGACTTCATGTTAGATGACAACTCAACCAAATGTAAATCAAAAATAGACGTTGAACTGACGTCTGTGCAGTGCGGTGGGTCTGTTATCAGCTGGTTTCTGCTGCCTCCCTGTGGAAGTTGTACTGATGCGTTTTAGATCCTTTTTAGATGGTTTCAGTGTTGGTTTGTTCATATTCATTACATTGAGAGTTGTTCATCACTATATTAAATGACCTAGTTTTACAACATAGCAGATTTTCTTTGAGAATTATCATGCATATCCAAAGTGATTACAGGTGTAATACAATGTATTTGTTTGGTCATTTTTATTTTCACTCCTAACTAACTGCATCACATTTTTTTGCATTAACATTAACTGCATTAACTTCCAGAACTGTCTCATAGTGCCTAGTATTGATGGATGCTGTTGGGTTGTTGCAGTCACCTCTCACAGTGGTACATCAGTTAAAGCACAGGGACTGAATGACTGACCATTTATTGAGGATCAGGATGCTAATTAGAGGAATTAATTGAGGAAGGGTTGATATCAAAATGGATTTTAGAAATGATGATGAATATGAAACATTCATATCTGATTTGTGAGGAAAAGCTGGAAATAGAGGTTGTCAAAGGGTGAGTCTTATTTCATGGCCTTCCCCTGTAAGACATTCTATGCATCTCTAACTCTCATTCTAATTTTCTCATCTCCTCACTCTTCTTTGCCATTTTTATCTCTGGCCTTAGTTATCTTTGTTTTCGTTATTATTTTGGTTAGGTCAGGGTGTGACATGGGGGATTTATGTGTTTTTCCGTTCTAGGTAGTTTTGTATGTCTATGGTTGCCTAGATTGGTTCTCAATTAGAGGCAGCTGTCTGTCGTTGTCTCTGATTGGGAACCATATTTAGGCAGCCATGTTCTTTGGGTATTTTGTGGGTGATTGTCTTCTGTCTTTGTGTCATTGCACCAGATAGGACTGTTTCGGTTTTCACATTTGTTGTTTTCGGTCTAAATTAAACATGTTGAACACTAACCACGCTGCATTTTGGTCCTCCTCTCCTTCAACGGAAGAAAGCCGTTACAATCATGCTCATTTTCTTTTAATTGTCGCCTCCTCTGCCTTCTCATCCTCGTCGTTCAATTGTTTTTTTCTCCTCCTCAGCTCTATTTTTTAGCATTTTGCATCTCTTTTTCTCCCTCTTCTCCTGCTTATTTTTCCCTTTCCCCTCTGTCCTTTCATTCTCTTCCATTTTCTAAAACTATCGTTCATTCTCTGTAGCTCCCAATGCTTTTTCTCCCAATTCTTTCTTTTGCCTTTTCTCCTCTGCCTCCTGTTCTGCTTTTGCCATCCTGCTGCAATTTCTTGAAGATCTGCTATTTGTTCTTTAACTCCTGTTCTATGAGTTGTCTTTGTTGTTTAACAGTCTATCCTCCTGTGGGTTGGCAGTTCCTCACTTCTCCTCATCACGATCACTCTCAGGTCTCCTCTTTTTCGCACATTCTTTTAGGTACTCCTTTCCCTTCCTTCTCCCCTCACTCTCAGAGACGGCAACTAGGCTATTACATTCCACTCCTGTCATTTGCTAAAGAGGTCCAGAGCAGGACCAGCCATTGGTGAAAACAGCGGGAGGGGCTTGGTGTGTGTGTGGTACTGGAGGAGGGCAATGAGGGCTTGGGGGTGTCCATTGCAGCGGAGAGCTCCCCGGTCTGTCCAGGGGGAGGTGCAGATGCATGTGGCAAGGGGGACAGTGGGGCATGCGGGGGGCTTGGTGCAGGCTCTGGCTGGGTGTTGGTGGTCTGGTCGGGCCTGAGTGGAAAATACCAGCTCTGCCATGAGGAAGGATCGGCAGAGTTGGTGAGACGGGGCATGATGGAGGATGCTGACCACTGCTTCACCACGCCTCTCTGCGTGGAGACAGATGGACGGACGGACGAAAAGACAGTTCGGAAAGAGGCCAGAGGCCAAAGCTGGTTAAAGATTACATTAGGGGTGATGGTCTGGCCTTACCTCCTCCAATATGCCTCTTAGAGTCTTCAGCTCCTCCCAGATCACATCATCAGAGGCTGACTGGAACAAGAATTCAGCACTGGCAGTTTATCCACACCAGCCCATATCACTCCGGAAACCACCAATACCAACTTTCTTTTTCAATAGAGATGAGTTACATACATCTTTATGTGCACTAACTACTATCATAGGCTAATTCATTTGGGGTTCAACACCTGAGGAAGTGGAAACTCAAAACACAAACTTTGTAGATCTCTAACTAAATATGCCACTGCTAGTAGCCATGTATTCATCCAACAGTAAATTGAATATTGCAGTTGTAGGCTACTACCCATGAGATCTTTAGGCCAATACCCTGGCAATGGCCAGGGCACATTTAACATGTTGCTCCATATCACAAAGCCATATCAAATATCTTGGTTGTAAAATGTTATACGATCAGAACGTATTTCTCTCAAGCGCATGGGGGAGATAGGACTGGCTCACTCATCACAGCAGCAGGCCCCATCGAGGGCAAAGGCACAGGGGCTGATACTTTCATTACAGGCATCATGTTTGACCAAATCATGGTTTTAGTCGTCTAAAAAACAGGACCTTTTGAATGAGGTGACAATGTAGAATATGCTCTTTTTACGTTTACAGGCACCCTTTCCGTTTTTTACGATCCATGATCTTGGCTGTCTAGGAGCAGGTCTCTTTGCTGCTGCCGTGTTAGACTTTGCATGTGAGTTTGTGTGACCCCAGCCCACCCAACGAAAAAAACATTCCAGCCCATCTGGCATTTGCTAGAACTGCCAGATGGCCAATAGGCCATCAGTCCTCCTCCCTCTTCCTGAATAGTGTTCACTCTCTCACACATGTCTTCTGCAGTGGCCATTCCACAGTCCCCTTCCATTTACAGATACTGGATATAACAGAATACATTGTTCTCCCTTTGGCTCTCCTCCTGAATCACGATCACACCATCCTACACCTCCGCCATGTATTTCTTCACAGCCTGGTCTCAGACTAGACGTAACACATGAAATGTAAATCCGGGACACTCAAATTAGTATGATATGGTTACATAAGACAGAAGGTTACTGAATGCAAAAATGAATGTAGGGTTGTTGGTCGGGGTGGATAGACGGACGTATGAAGCGAACATCTAGCAACCCAAAGGTTGCGTGTTCAAATCTCATCTCGCAAATTAGCAACTACTTAGCATGTTAGTTAACCCTTCCCCTAACCTTAACCCCTAACCCTAAACACTAGCCTAGCTGGCATTAGCCATCTAGCTAACATTAACCACAACAAACTGAAATTCGTAACATATCATACACTTTGCAAATTCGTAACAAATTGTATGAATTGCAATTTGGAACATATCATGCAAATTGTACTTTGTAATATATCATATGAAATGGATGATGGACATACAGAAATGAATACATACCATACGAAATGTAACATATCATACTCATTTGAGTGTACCAGATTTACATTTACAATGCTATGTTTACCCCTGAGACCAGGTTGTGCTGCATCTCTGTCTGAAAGACTTGGAAGACACATTTCAGTTGAATGCATTCAGTTGAACAACTGACATGATATGCCCCTTTCTGTCTCCATCTGCAAGGCTTTCACTTTGGTTGTTGTTGTGACTCCATGCTGGAGTCCTGATCATCGCTGTCCATCATCCCCAGACTTTGCCTCAGCTACACCATGTCCCAGGGGACCCTAGCGATCTGGTTGAGCTCTGCCATCTTCTGGTCAAACTCAGAAAGCTTCTGGTTCCTCTCCTGAGCAGGAGAAACCTGTTTCAAGATTCCAGAGGTGAATTTAGACAGATGTTGCAATATAGCTTTGCTGCGTAGCCTTGACATGTCCTCTCTAAAAAGGAAAACTATGCTTTTAGCTTGTGACCAGACTGCTTTGTCAATCAATCAATAAAATGTATTTATAAAGCCCTTCTTACATGAGCTGATGTCACAAAGTACTGTACAGAAACTCAGCCTAAAACCCCAAACAGCAAGCAATGCAGGTGTAGAAGCATGGTGGCTAGGAAAAACTCCCTAGAAAGGCCAGAACCTAGGAAGAAACCTAGAGAAACCAGGCTATGAGGGGAGGTCAGTCCTCTTCTGGCTGTGCCGGTTGGAGAATATAACAGAATATGGCCAAGATGTTCAAATGTTCATAGATGACCAGCGGGGTCAGATGATAATAATCACAGTGGTTTTAGAGGGTGCAACAGGTCAGCAACTCAGGAGTAAATGTCAGTTGGCTTTTCATTGCCGATAATACAGAGTATCTCTACCGGACCTGCTGTCTCTAGGCAGTTGAAAACAGCAGGTCTGGGACAAGGTAGCATGTCCGATGAACAGGTCAGGGTTCCATAGCCGCAGGCAGAACAATTGAAACTGGAGCAGCAGCACGACCAGGTGGACTGGGGACAGCAAGGAGTCATCAGGCCAGGTAGTCCTGAGGCATGGTCCTAGGGCTCAGGTCCTCTGAGTGAGTGAGTAAGTGAGAGAGAATACTTAAATTCACACAGGACACCGGATAAGACAGGAGAAATACTCCAGATAAAACAGACTGACCCTAGCCCCCTGACACAAACTACTGCAGCATAAATACTGGAGGCTGAGACATGAGGGGGTTGGGAGGCCCTGTGGCCCCGTTTGACGATACCCCCGGGCAGGGCCAAACAGGCGGTATTATCTGCCATGACTACAAGATCCGATAGGAATTCTGGGAACTCAGTGAGGAACGCTGTATACGGCCCAGGAGGCCTGTAAAAAGTAGCTATAAAAAGTGATTGAGTAGGCTGCATAGATTTCATGACTAGAAGCTCAAAAGATGAAAACGCAGTCATTTTTTTTTTTTGTAAATTGAAATTTGCTATCATAAATGTTAGCAACACCTCCGCCTCTGCTCCGGGGATATGGTCACTAGTGTAACCAGGAGGAGATTTCTCATTTAACACAGTAAATTCATCAGGTTTAAGCCATGTTTCAGTCAGGCCAATCACATCAAGATTATGATCAGTGATTAGTTAATTGACTATAACTGCATTGGAAGTGAGGGATCTAACATCAAGTAGCCCTATTTTGAGATATTGCAATCTCTTTCAATAATGACAGGAATGGAGGAGGTCTTTATTACAATGAGATTGCTAAGAAGAACACCGCCATGTTAAGTTTGTGGAACTTACACGGCGACACTGGCAAGCTGTGGAGTGTCCTTTTTTTGTCCTCCTATCAAAACACACAAACAGACTCATAACTACAGCCCAGTGCTAATAGCCTTGGATTATTTACCTGGTCTGAGAGAGCTACAGTTATGTCAATAGGATCAGCAGATCGAACTTTCGGGAGCCGTTGGGAATTCAAATCAAATCAAATTGTATTTTTCACATGCGCCGAATACAACAGGTGTAGTAGACCTTACAGTGAAATGCTAACATATCAGCCCTTAAGCAACTATGCAGTTTCAAGAAAATATCAACAAAAAAAGTAAGAGATAAGAAAAACAAATAATTAAAAGAGCAGCAGTAAATAACAATAGCGGGGCTACAGTTGTAGTCAGAAGTTTACATACACCTTAGCCAAATAAATCTAAACTCAGTTTCACAATTCCTGACATTTAATCCTAGTAAAAATTCCCTGTTTTAGGTCAGTTAGGATCACCACTTTATTTTAAGAATGTGAAATGTCAGAATAATAGTAGAGAGAATGATTTATTTCAGCTTTTATTTATTTCATCACATTCCCAGTGGGTCAGAAGTTGACATACACTCAATTAGTAGCACTGCCTTTAAATTGTTCAACTTCGGTCAAATGTTTCGGGTAGCCTTCCATAAGCTTCCCACAATAAGTTGGGTGAATTTTGGCCCATTCCTCCTGACAGAGCTGGTGTAACTGAGTCAGGTTTGTAGACCTCCTTGCTCGCACACACTTTTTCAGTTCTGCCCACAAATGTTCTATAGGATTGAGGTCAGGGCTTTGTGATGGCCACTCCAATGCCTTGACTGTGTTGTCCTTAAGCCATTTTGCCACAACTTTGGAAGTGTGCTTGGGGTCATTGTTCATTTGGAAGACCCATTTGCTACCAAGCTTTAACTTCCTGACTGATGTCTTGAGGTGTTGCTTCAATATATCCACATCATTTCCCTACCTCATGATGCCACCTATTTTGTGAAGTGCACCAGTCCCTCCTTCAGCAAAGCACCCCCACAACATGATGCTGCCACCCCCATGCTTCACGGTTGGGATGGTGTTCTTTGGCTTGCAAGCATCCCCTTTTATCCTCCAAACATAATGATGGTCATTATGGCCAAACAGGTCTATTTTTGTTTCATCAGACCAGGGGACATTTCTCCAACAAGTACAATATTTGTCCCCATGTGCAGTTGCAAACCGTTGTTTGTACAGATGAACATGGAACCTTTAGGCATTTGGAAATTGCTCCCAGGATGAACCAGACTTGTGGAGGTCTACAATTATTTTTCGGAAGTCTTGGCTGATTTCTTTTGATTTTCCCATGATGTCAAGCAAAGAGGCACTGAGTTTGAAGGTAGGCATTGAAATACATCCACAGGTACACCTCCAATTGACTCAAATTATGTGAATTAGCCTATCAGAAGCTTCTAAAGCCATGACATAATTTTCAGGAATTTTCCAAGCTGTTTAAAGGCACAGTCAACTTCGTGTATGTAAACTTCTGACCCACTGGAATTGTGATACAGTGAATTATAAGTGAATTAATCTGTCTGTAAACAATTGTTGGAAAAATTACTTGTGTCATGCACAAAACTTGTTAACAAGAAATTTGTGAAGTGGTTAGAAATCTAGTTTTCATGACTCCAACCTAAGTGTATGTAAACTCCCGACTTCAACTGTATATACAGGGGGTACCAGTACAGAGTCAATGTGTCAATGTTTGGGGGCAACGGTGGAGGTAATTGAGGTAATTATGTACATGCAGGTAGGTTTTTTAAAAGTGGCAATGCATAGATAATAACAGAGAGTAGCAGCAGCTTGGGGGCGGGCAGTTTTTAGGACCTTCCTCTGACACCGCATGGTATAGAGGTCCTGGATGGCAGGAAGCTTGGCCCCGGTGATGTACCGGGCCGTATGCACTACCCTCGGAGGCCAAGCAGTTGCCATACCAGGCAGTGATGCAACCAGACAGGATGCTCTCGATGGTGCAGCTGTAGAACCTTTTGAGGATCTGAGGACAATGCCAAGTCTTTTCAGTCTCCTGAGGGGGAATAGGTTTTGTCATGCCCTCTTCATGACTGTCTTGGTGTGCTTGGACCATGTTAGTTTGTTGGTGATGTGGACATCAAGGTACTTGAAGCTCTCAACCTGCTCCATGACAGCCCCGTCGAAAAGAATCGGGGCGTGCTCGGTCCTCCTTTTCCTGTAGTCCACGATCATCTCCTTTGTCATGATCACGTTGAGGGAGAGGTTGTTGGCTTTGCACCACACTGCCAGGTCTCTGACCTCCCTAAAGGCTGTCTCATCGTTGTCGGTGATCAGGCCTACCACTGTTGTGTCATCAGCAAACTTAATGATGGTGTTGGAGTCGTGCTTGGCCATGCAGTCATGAGTGAGCAGGGAGTACAGGAGGGAACTGAGCGCGCACCCCTGAGGGGCCCCTGTTTTGAGGATCAGCGTGGCGGATGTGTTGTTACCTATCCTTACCACCTGGGAGCGGCCCATCAGGACGTCTAGGATCCATTTGCAGAGGGAGGTGTTTAGTCCCAGAGTCCTTAGCTTAGTGATGAGCTTTGAGGGCGGCGAGATGTTCTTTACCGTTCGGCCATCAGATTTGCCACCAATGCTCCTTACAGGACACATCACTGCGCTCTATACTCCTCTGTAAACTGGTCATCTCTGTATACCCATCGCAAGACCCATTGGTTGATGCTTATTTATAAAAACCCTCTTAGGCCTCACTCCCCCCTATCTGAAATATCTACTGCAGCCCTCACCCTCCACATTCAACACCCGTTCTGCCAGTCACATTCTGTTAAAGGTCCCCAAAGCACACACATCCCTGGGTCACTCGTCTTTTCAGTTCACTGCAGCTAGCGACTGGAACGAGCTGTAACAAACACTCAAACTGGACAGTTTTATCTCAATCTCTTCATTCAAAGACTCAATCATGGATACTTACTGACAGTGGCTGCTTTGCATGATGTATTGTTGTCTCTACCTTCTTGCCCTTTGTGCTGTTTGTGTCCAATAATGTTTGTACCATGTTTTGTGCTGCTACCATAGTGTTGATACCATGTTGTTGTTATGTTGTGGTGATACCATGCTGTGTTGTAATGTGTTGCTGCCTTGCTATGCTGTCTTAGGTCTCTCTTTATGTAGTGTTGTCAAAAATCCAATCAAACTTTATTTGCCACATGCCCCGAATACAACAAGTGTAGACTTTACAGTGAAATGCTTACTCACAAGCCCTTAACCAACAGTGCAGTTCTAGAAGAATAAAATATTTACCAAATAGGCTAAAATAAAAAGTAACAATAACGAGGCTATATACAGGGTTGACCGGTACCGAGTCAATGTACAGGGGTACAGGCTAGTTGAGGGAATCTGTACATGTAGTTGGGAGCGAAGTGACTATGCATAGGTAATTTTCCAGTGGTGATTGTCATGTGTGTTTTGTCCTATATTTATTTTTAATCTCAGGCCCCCGTCGGAGGCCTTTTGATAGGCCATCATTGTAAAAAAAAAAAAAAAGTATTTGTTCTTAACTGACTTGCCTAGATAAATAAAAAATTTAAATAAAATAAAAAAAAATAAAAAAAGGTTCTTCGCACTCTGGGAGGGGAACACCATGTATTTGTCAACTTTGATGGAGAGGTCTTTGATCTGGCAGGTCTTCCTTGGGAGGAAGAGCATCTCCATCTTTTCGAGGTTGAGCTTGAGGTGGTGGAACGACATTCAAGCTGAGATATCTGCCAGACACGCAGAGATGCATGTTACCACCTGGATGTCAGAAGGGGGAAAGGAGAAAAGTAGTAGAGTGTCATCCGCATAGCAATGATAGGAGAGACCATGTGAGTATATAACGGAGCCGAGTGACTTGGAGTATAGAGAGAAGGGGGCCTTGAACTGAACCCTGGAGGACACCAGTCGTGAGAGTACATGGTGCAAACACAGATCGTGCACATTTCGTTTGCGCCAGAGTCCAATGCCGGTAAGCTTTACATCACTCCAGCTGAAGCTTGGCATTGCGCATTAGTGATTTTATGCTTGTGTGCGGCTATGGAAACCCATTTCATGAAGCTCCCGACGAACAGTTCTTGTGCTGACATTGCTTCCAGAAGAAGTTTGGAACTCGGTAGTGAGTGTTATAACTGAGGATAGATGATTTGTTTGTGCTTCAGCACTCGGCGGTCCCGTTTTGTGAGCTTGTGTGGCCTGCCACTTCGAGGCTAAGCCGTTGTTGCACATAGACATTTCCGCTTAACAATAACAGCACTTACTCATGCAGGTCAGAAATTTGATGAACTGACTTGTATGGAAAGGTGGCATCCTATGACGGTGCCATGTTGAAAGTGACTGAGCTATTCAGTAAGGCCATTCTACTGTCAATGTTTGTCTATAGAGATTGCATGGCTGTGTGCTTGATTTTATATACCTGACAGCAACAGGTGTGGCTGAAATAGCCAAATACACAAATTTGAAGGGCTGTCCACATACTTATGTATATAT
Organism: Oncorhynchus keta; assembly: GCF_023373465.1. Taxonomy (NCBI): domain Eukaryota; kingdom Metazoa; phylum Chordata; class Actinopteri; order Salmoniformes; family Salmonidae; genus Oncorhynchus; species Oncorhynchus keta. The sequence continues at coordinate 30,310,203 of NC_068447.1, forward strand.
AGCGTAGGATGCAATCCAAGAGTGCGCAGAGCCCGAGACTCCCAGCCCTGAGAGGGTGAAGAGAAGGATCTGCTAGTTCACGGTGTTGAAGTAGCGGGTAGATCTAGGAGGACGAGAACAAAGGAGAAAGAGCAGAGAGCTTCCGTGACACAGAAGAGCAGTCACAGTTGAGTGACCCGTCTTGAAGCCTGATTGATTTGGGTCAAGAATACTGTTCTGAGAGAGACAGAGAGAGTTGGTCAGAGGCCGCATGCTCAAGTGTTTTGGAAAGAAAAGGAAGGGATACCAGTCTGTAGTTTGATGTCAGGAGTCAAGTGTTGGTTTCTTGAGGGGAAGCGACTCCAGCCATTTTCATGTCAGAGGGGATGTAGCCAGTGGTCAGCGATGAGTTGCTGAAGGAAGGGAGGAATGGGAGAAGGTCCCCAAAGATGGTCTGGAGAAGGGAGAAGGGGATGTGGTCGAGCGGGCAGATTGTTGGGCGGCCAGACCTCACGAGACGCAGGATTTCATTTGGAGAGAGAATGGGTCAAGGCGTAGGGTAGTTCTGTGTGAGTGGGACCAGTGAACTCAATAGGCTGAGTGAATGAGAAGCAGATGTCAACCTTCTTTTCAAAGTGGTTGACAAAGTTGTCCGCAGAGAGAGAGGGGAGGATTAAGGAGGGAGGAAAATAGTTTCCTAGGGTTAGAGGGAAGAGAGTAGTGCTGAAGAGCCAGAATCAGGAGACTGGAAAGAGAAGGATTTAGCAGAAGGGAGAGATGATAGGATAGGAGAGAGAGTAGTGAGAAAGAGAGGGAAGATTGTGACGGCACATTACCATCTGGATTTGGGGTTGAGTGGCTTGGGTTGGAGGAGAGGGAGGAAGGAAGGAAGAAAGGGAAACAAAGTAGTGATCAGAGACCTGGAGAGGGGGTATTGCCTGCCATGTGAGTGGGAGGGGACTGGTGAAGGGATAGGTCAAGAGGCAAGGAGGGGAAAGAGTTGGAAAGAAATTAATTGAAGGCAGACGTCAGGAGGTTGAAGTCACCAATTACGAAGAGCGGTGAGCCATCGTCTGGAAATGAGCTTATATTGAGGAACTCTAAGGGGATTTGGTGGTCCATAAATGACAACAACATTATGCTTGAGTGAACTAGTGACAGAATGGAATTCAAATGAAGAAAAGGACAGGTGAGAGAGGGTGTAAAAAGAAAATCTCCACTTAGGAGGAAAGAGTAGCCCTGTGCCACCACCTCAACGACCAGATGCTCTCTGACTATGAGAGAAAACGTAGTCAGGTGAAGAGAGAGCAGCTGGAGTAGCGGTGTTCTCTGGGGTGATTCATGTCTCCATCAGGGCCAAAAAGTCAAGGGACTGAAATGTAGCATAAGCTGACATGAGCGCTTTGTTCTTGACCGCAGATTGGCAGTTCCAATTGCTGCTGGAGACCTGGAATTCCAAATGGGTTATGCGTGTAAGGCTCACTAAATTACCAGGATTACAGCCAAGGGGTGTGGAGCATCTGTAAAGCCTACAGGGAAGGGAGCAAACTGGGATAGAAAACACAGTTGCCAAAGCTACAAAAGAGCAAAATGAGATGATCTATAAATAACTAGGTAGGATACTCAAGTGAGAGAGTAGTGTGGAGCCTTCCTCTCTTTCCTTCCTTCCTTCCTTCCTTCCTTCCTTCCTTCCTTCCTTCCTTCCTTCCTTCCTTCCTTCCTTCCTTCCTTGAATAACTCGTTAGAACGGTCTTTGCCTCGGCGACGGTCTTACTTTTGCAATCAGACGTCGCTTACAGCTGCCGTTGAGAAAACAGGAGGCACTGAAGTATTAATACTAATTGCCTTGCAAAGGTGAATTGCTGATTGCCTAGGAGAGGAGAAGCCACTCCCCCTCCAATACAGCCACTGATTAAGACAACACCAACAGTCACAAATTGCCCTGCCCCTTAATCCTGGTTGATGTGTCAACAATCATCTGCAATTAATAGCAGTCAGCAGTTCACACAGCAAGTAGGCTACTGGGAAGACAGGCAGCACTTAAAGTAGATGGCCCTAGCTAGCAAAAAGACAGTACTAGACAACAACAGTTGAAGACCAAAATTATACTTACCACTCCTGTAGGTACAGTATCATGATAATGAGAAACTGACTAAACTGCCCTTATTTGCTTTCATGGAATTGATGTATTTCACGATGACATGTGTTCTATCTATTAAGTTGTTTTAATAATTTGCTAGCTGGTCAATTTCAGACTTGCAAGCCAGTATACATTTGTTTAAAGATAATTTGATTTATGCAAGTGAAAATGCATGACAATAATGAAAATACAGTAGGCCTATAGCCTAACAAAATACTGTTTGTCCTCTAGCCTCCTATTCACCTCAGAGCCTAAAACTTTTGATACATTTATGCTCCTCACACACGTTGCTCTCAAGACCTACATGCCGCTAATCTTAACATCTGTCCATCGTGAAGAGGTACTCGCCACCTTCCAGATTCAGAAAATAATTGGTGTATTAACCTCAATCCATAATAATCCATAATGGAGATTTTATAAATGCAACTTGTGTTTTTTGTTTGCAGTGTGGACCACTGATGATGTCATACTATTTCATATGTACCCATGTTGTGACATCACACTACATAGAAAAGGAGAGGAGTCAGTCAGCATCCTGAACATTGATACTGCTCCTATCTACATTATCCACTGTGAAATGATCAATCAGTTTTAAAAACACTTGCAATGATGAGTATTGGCCAAATGTTGCCCAAAATATCAGATAAAATTACATTGCAGCCAACAACAATATACGCTATCTTGTATAATCTATTGAGGACATCTATTGATTCAGTGATATGTAACTTTTTGTGTGACACAAGCAAATTCACAGCGAAATTGAAGTTTTAGAGCTGTCATTCTCATTGAAAGCAAGTCAAAGAAGCACTACATCTGTTCTATGTGCACTATTTATATGCTTCCCGGTCTGAAGTTTTGTTTTTGCATACTTCAATTTTGTACAGCAGCTTCAAACAGCTTGAAAATACAATATTTTTGGTTATGGAAAAGATATTTCATAGCGGTTTAGATGGTACAATGATTCTCTACAATATACTTCTCTACATTAAACTGAAATTACACAAACTATTAGAATTTTTGCAAAGGGGAAATGGTGGAATTGATTTCTGCATAGTGCATCTTTAATCAAATCAAAAACAAACACCACAACCATTTTAGACAAAATATATCAAAAATATGAATAAATCAAATACTGTACATTTTTTCATTTATTGCCTCATTACATATCATACCAGACAGGGTGCATCACAATCATTCATCAGCAAATCTCCCAACTGAATAATTTCTTTAAGCTTGATTAATAATACTGTAACTACCATTAACCAGATAAAATATCAATTATTCACATACTGTATAATAATAATAATATCAACTACATCATTTCAGTATCATTCACAAAACATTTCATTCTGTTTACAATGATGATGTCTCTTCCCGTTCCTTTCTTCTTTGGCTGGAGTCAGAGAAATTCAACTCAAAACAAAAGCAAAGAGGAGCCCAAGATGTACTGCATGATCGTAGTGAAAAGCAGCCCTCATTCACCAGCATATAAAGAGTCTAGACAGTTTCCTCTTTTAGAGACGCACTATGTACACCATCTTGGGTCACTATCAAACACCCTCATAATCAACCACAACCCCGAACACATTCACACATAACCTATCGCAGGCACCATACATTTGCAAAGAAACTAAACAGTTTATGTAAGTCATCCGATGTGATTGAGATTGAAATTGATTCTGTGAGCAAAACATTGTAATCAGCCACCCGGTATAGCTTTATTTGGCCATGCTCTGTCTGTCTATATACTAAGTGTATTTAGAGCTGGCACTAGAGTGACAGGCTCCGAGAGGTTCTGGTTTTGGTCAGGTGTTCCTTTGCTTTGAAGAACCTTCTGTCGATGTCTTTCCTCCTGTCGCTTTTTCTTTTCCAAGCGCTGCTGCTCTTTCCTCTGCTTGTTTGAAGCCTGAGAGGTGTAAAAAAACAGGAGTCAAGATGAAAAGGAGGGACTTAAGTCCCTTCTCAATTGAATAGAGAAATGCAGGTCAATTTAATTTGGAACTTGAATTGAAAGTCACAGACTCAGAATACTTATTCAGAATTGGAATTTGAGTGGAGAGTCATGGTGTAGTGGTTCCTTACTTTCTGAATAAAATGTGTTAAAACACCTTAAAAATATTTATTTAACAATTACAATTTACCTTGGATGTGTGTATGTTGCCTCCATCTGGTGGTGCTTTGTGCTCACTGCACTCTGTCGCTGCCTGTCTACACGCTGAGCATGAACCAGAGGCACACTGGCCGTGACACACTTGGACAGCTAGCTCAGAATCCACCAGCCACTCAGCGTTGATGGTGGCGGCACTCAGCTGAAATAGATTCTCCTCTTCACCTGAGAGACATGGCACACAATACACATGGGGTCAGTTGCAGTGAATCTCCTGCATCAGATGTTCCTGTTGATCATTATCAAATGGTATTTGGATGGTCGCTCCCTCTAAAAGATGTAAATCCCCAAAATAGTCAATAAACATCAGTTGTATTTACTAGCAATGTTTATTATACACGGTAGGTGTAGACTGCAGATGAATGAAAGTTTTATATGAGTTGGGGTTAGAAAAGGACCTAAAACCTGCCCAAAACAGCTAGTAGACACCGATAATCACACTGCACTGGGGGAGAAGACAGAGGGGCCACTCACAGTTTGGGCCCCTGTTCTTCAGGGAACTTAGGATCACATTGTCCTCCTCGGAGGGGGTGGGCGAGGGGGCTTTCCGTCTGTCCCTCTGGCCGTCACCAAACTCACGCTGCCCACTCGAATTATGAAGATTCTGAAACGACACAAGAGAGGTGTAGGGGGAATAAGGAACATTTTATGAATAAGACTAATCCAATAAAATATTGAAATATTTGGGTGTGTTTTTAAATTAACCGCTTTTTTCCCGTACCTCTAAGCGCAGCTGAGCAGGGCTCTCAGAGTTGTCACCGATTGGTCGTACACTGTCGTAATGGTCTCCATAGCGATAGGCAATGTGTAGCTCTCGGCCAACCAGCTTCTCAGAGCCATTTATCTGAATTGAGAAAACATTATGAGTAGGGCTTATCAATAGTGGTATTTCATACGGTCTGTTACAATAGAAGAGGACTTCGGCTT